>NC_048275.1:21679876-21906316 GCF_009762535.1 Notolabrus celidotus
TCATCCTGTTTCATTGGAATTGGTTGTATGTGTAAAGCAATCTGCCTGGGATCAAAGGAGGTGGACTGCATTTGCTTCAATGCAATGGCAGAACCCATAAGCTTTGACTGTGAAGTCTTGGCCTGGATACCCTCTATCACTCATCCCAATACCAGCTGGCTACACCAGATGCCTGCCAAAAATTTGGCTGCGGCCCCCCCATGGGCTATACTTGTGAGATCCCAGCCAATGTGTTACAAAATTTGTACCAAGCAAACATGTAGAACACATGGTTAACATGGGTTGGTTAGCACTTAGATTAGATTAGAAAATCTTTATTGTCCCCAAGGGGCAATTTGTGTTGCAACAGCAGTCCACACATCTTATACATACAAGCAATACACACAACAACAAACACAAGTTCACAAATCAATTCAAGTACATATCCATATAACTTAGCTCCCGTAGATGACATCATTCTTCCTGTGCATCGGTTTGATCTTGCCCTCCTGGTGTAACTGAACCTCCTCCCTGTTGGCAAAAGTCTAAACTCTAAAAAAAGGGGGTGGTGAGGGTCTTCAAGGATGGCATTTGCCTTCTGAGTGGCTCTCACTTGATAGAGATGGCCAAGATTATTAAGATTAGTGCCAACGATCTTTCGGCAGACTTTGACAATGTAATCTAACCTGTTTTTGTTAAAAATGCGGAGGTTACCAAACCAAGAGGTCATTGTAAAAGTTAAAATAGATTCAATAAAAGATGAATAAAATATTTTTAAAAGTTATCCTTGAGTCTTGGAAATTGGTTGTGAATGGTTTAAAAGAGTGTATGGGTTACGCTGTGTGGCAGTTTTGTCATTACATTTGTTACTGACAGTATTCAAGCTGCTTATGATAAGTCAACACTGACTTTTGCTTTAACACACCAGCCAAACCAGTCTTCCCTACAGAAGTTCTTGCTACAGAGCTGAACCAGAAGTTTTGCCCAACTGCTCAAATTATTTATTTGAACCAAGGCTTTATGTATTGATATTGGTGTTACCTTCCTAGTAATCTCTAGTTTCAGATTCTGCATAAAAACATAGATTCTGAGGGAACACGATCAGATTTTGGTATCAGTTTTGGGTTTCTTTTGTCATACAAATAGGGTGTCAGCCCCTTCGTCATGGCTAAGTCAACGCAGAAGCATAAACCAGCGCAGTTGGTGAAGATATTGTGGATTTTGAATGTCTGACGGTCAACTCGTAATCAAAAAACAAAAACTTGTCAGTTTTTATTTTCATTTTTATCTTGTCTTTGTTATGGGCAAAAAGGCTGTTGACATCCATTGTCATCAGACAATATGATGGGTGATTAAGTTTTTTTCTTATTTCTAATGGAGTAGATCTTTTATATTTAATCATTTTAAGCATTACCACTACAGATGCACACACAGTTGTTTTTATTAGAAAAATTTAATCACTTTGCAATCATGGCAATATAGAGCCTGAAACAGTAGGAAACAACAAACAGATGGTGGAACGTAGAATAACCGATACAACAAAAATAAGTTAACAGCAGGGGAAGAGAGGACGGGCTGGTGGGGGGGCAGTAAATGAAAATATCTCTATCCTCTTCTGTGTGGCCTGCAGCCTGTTTCCAACTGTGGAAAATAAATTCAAATGTATTTTGATGGTTCATTTTTTCCAGTAGCCATGAATTATTTCAAAATTGATTTTATGAAAAGAGACTAATACTGCAGAAGATCAGAGCATGGAGACAAAGTGTGCTGTCTGGACAAACAAAAGATCATTTATGAGGCTAGAACAAAATAACAGGAAACCTGGAACGTTTGATCAAAACCAGTTGATTTCTTTACTGTCATTGCTGAACAGCGGAATAATATCAAGCAGTGACAGAGCTGTGGAAACTAGGCTAACGTACTCTGATAATTTACTGTGTTTGAGTTTAGTTCTGGTTTTTGAGGAGGAGTCGCTGTTCCAGGCCCAAAAAGCCTCTAAGCTTCTTTAATGGTACATTGCTGTATGCAAAGTGTATTCAAACACCCCTCTCATGTCAAGCGTCTTCATTTGTAATGCAGTGAGGCCTTCATCGACCCTAGCCTGAAGTGATGGAGAAAGCAAACCTTGTGCTTGGAGAGACTTAAGGCATTTTTACCATAAAACTCAACCATATATGAAAAATACACGAGCATACACATGCTAACATGAATACCAACAGGTTCTTGCAGATGCACATTGGCTCTTAATGAGCTTCCCTCTAAGCCCACCTACCTCAACAGATTCCTTATTTTCACAGCCCCCAAGACACAAACAAATACGAGTACATGCAAACCACAACACAAGTAGCAAACATTGATTACCTCCTCTGTGAGCTGACCTTGTTGATTAAAAAAGGAGGAGCAGAGTTTTTAAATATGCTTCAGAAAGGCTTGGGGGTAAATTACAGCCATGGTCTCTGAGGTAAATAGTTCACTGAGAGCAGACTGTTAAAGATATAAGGACAGGCACTCAAAACAAGAACCTGCTCCAGACCTGGACCTGCTCCAGCTAGATGAGATGGAGACGGTCCAAGTCATCACTTCAGGAGTCTTATTTATTAAAGCCTGCGTAGAAAGAGTTATAAATGAGAGCAGGAACTGTCGTAAGAATGAGAAAGCTGGTACTTGTCAGACAACTGTGTGCACAGCCTTGAGCATTTAATAAAGACATCCCTTCTCAGCTGGCAAATGTTCTAAGAGTGAATAGAACAATACGTCTTTGGACTTTTGTTTAGAGACACAATGAGCTTCATGATGAATTCAACATGATGCATGATTTGTAAAATTAATCGAAACCATCGTTCACACTGGCAACTTAAAGCATGGGTTGCAATTTCTTTATTCTATTTGTCAGATTCCAATGGCCATCAATGTTAAATATTGCAAATTATCTTGTATCTGAAACTGCCGTATCCTGTAATGACAACATCTGACAAACTGTAAATAGTAGAAGTAGGCAAAAATAAGATATTTCGGAGATATAATTTGTACCCAAAATAAACTGTTTACTCTGAATTATCATTTACAATCCAGAGGAGGTGTGTTGTAGTGCACTGTAAACCCGAACAAGTTGAAATGACTCAAAATGTTTGTGGTAACTGATTTCATAAGAGTTTTTAAGTAGCTGAAATACAATTTTTGAGTATAACTGAAATATAAAATATGATTTCAGTTTACTCAATTGTTTTCTTTCTTTTTTTTTAATTTTCAAGTTTCCCGAACTCAAATGTATTAGTTACATTTCTTACATTTTTAATTCATACATACTAGATGAAACTGAGTACATGTCATGGTTTGGTTAGTTTAGTTTTTTCCTTGTTTTTCATACATTCGTTTTATGTATCCATCCATTATCTTGGCCACTTATCCCTTTTCGGGGTCAGGGGGTGCCAGGAGAAACATGCATGCATGGAGAGAACATGCGAACTCCATACAGAAAGGTACCTGCCGGACAAGGGACTCGAACCAGGAACCTTCTCACTGTGAGGCAACAGCGATACCCACTGCACCACTGTACAGCCCGCCTTGGTTCCTCCTTGTGTTTATTCTGTATTCGTTATCCTTTATCTCCCTGGAGTGTTTCGTGATCCATGTCTCTTAGTCTAGTCTTGTCTTTACTGTCTTATTTTGTAGTTATGAATCCTTGTATTTCCAGTTTAGTTTTTAAGCAGCCATTGGGGTTTTTCAAGTGTGTGAAGACTTACGTGGTGGCGTTGATGACGTCATACGCAGTGTCCCTCTGTACACCCAAAAATTGTTATTTGGACATGGATACTAACTCAATAAAATTGATCCACTTATAATTAAAACAACATTAATCGTTTGGATAACTCAATAATTAATTGTTGGTTCAACTAAATAGCCGTTTTTGAGTGCTGTGCCCTTAATGGCTATGAGTTAGAAGTACTGTTCGGATTTACAGTGTGTGTGTATCAGTAGAAAGTATGCTCTCTATCCATATTTTGTCATTTTCTGGCTAATGTGGTAATTTTATGTGCGTCAATCATCGTGCAGTCCTGTGCAGCTCCCTTTCAAAAATGTACAGGTTGAAACTAACAGAAAACACAAAGAGACCAGTAGACATTGCTGTTTCTCTCCTCCACTCATTGTCTCTCTAGAATAGACATAAATGTATCATGTGCATCTTTTCGAGGTACTTGACAAAACATTGGTATTTGCCAACCTGTGAATGAGAACAGTTAGCGGTGGCGCAGCTGTGACGGAGGGCGGAGCAGATAGACACAGCAGGCAGGACAAAGTGTGACTGCAGCTGCAAACAAACAAAATCTGGCACTTTCCTGCACATTTGTGCTGAAGTGTGGCCATGTGTTTAAGTTCTTAGGCATGTAACCACTGTTAAACAATCATAAAATAACCTCTTATTAATTTGTTTTACCACTTCGATCCCTTTTCCGGTGCTCTCCCTTTTTACTTTCTCTCTGTCAGTCAACCACTGATTGACCTTTGCTCACCCTCTCTGTCTTTATCTCTCTTCTTTGCTTGTGCCAGCTTGGGGTTGAAAAATGACTCTGGGTCCATTTCTTTATAAGCTTTGGTGCTTGGCGGCACTACCAAATGTAAAAATAACAGATTGTATCGTGTTAAAGCATGTAATACTCTAAAGTACTGAAATATTGAACATTTGACAGCCTTAGGTTGCTGCCTTTCCCTAATGTTGAGAATATGAGCTGTAGTCAGCTGTGACTAGGACTTCTCCCCCATATGGTTGATCCATATTTCCAGTGTGTTGGTAACAATACTTACCAATATGGTGGCGCAGTGGAGCAATAAAGAAATGATAGTGCAACACAGGAAATTTGGAGCAATGTTGAAGTGCTTTTTTAATCTGTTAAATGCACCCATCTATAAAACTTTAAACCTAATCTGGTTTAGTATACACTCATACAGTGATAAGAAGGTGAAAAGTTAGAGTTTGTGTTCCTGGATAGAGAGAGAGAAATCTTTTTAATCAAGTTTTCCAGGTCAAATGTTTCAACCTTAATCAATATGATGTCCCATTTGACTCGATTTAAAAGCCAACATGACTGGAAGCCTAACCAAAGCTGAGTTTTCTCAGTAGCTTTATTTCAATGAAAGTAATTACAGTTGCCTCAAGTAAACAACATTTGACTGTTTATGATGAACAAAAAGAAAATAAAGTAAGGTTTGTGGGATTGTCACATACTCTGGTTTGTGGTGGAGGAAGACAATGCTATCCCGACTCATGCATTCTGCATCAAGGAGTGTCTGCTCATTTAATTTATGGGAGCTCATTGGAAAAATATGGCCGAGGATGGAAGTATAACCATAACTGTTACCACAACAGTGAGACAGATGTTCCCCTCAGCAATGACAAGGCTCAGTGCAGCCTTTTAGATGAACTGACTGTGCATGTGTTTGTACAGAGGGAGGTGGTGTGATTGTGTGTCATTTTCATAATGGGTTTCCCAGTGAAGAGGCTGAAGAGCTGAACAATGACAAAAGTGTTGGGATGCATTAATAGAAATAAGAAAAACATTTTTATTCCATCAATCATGAAGTTATAGCTGAAAAACAACATTTGCTGGCCAAGAAATGTCCTTTTAAGTCTGCGTCTCTGGCAGCCACTGTGTGTGTGACTGAGTCAGTTTCTTTGGGCGTGTGAAGTTGTATTACTTTTTCCATTATGAATCACTTTTATTATTCATAATTAAGAAAAGCAGTGAGCCTAATACTACAAAGCAAAGCAAAAACACCCCTGTTTAATAATACAGCTGGCCCATAATCCCATTCTCTAATTGGAAGTGAATGGAGGAGATCAAAACATCCATATTGATTGAGTCCAGGGTGAATGGGAGGAGTTGGGGCATGGTTGTAAATCCACCACATTTTTCGAGAAACATCCCTGTTTTATTAATGAGTCAATTTACACTAACAAATCAGTTTTTCAAGGAACATAATGGGGTACAGATTGCATTTGCAGGAACATAACAAAGCCTTTATGTTTAATAAATTCACTACCTTTTAATCAACATGTTTCATTTGTTTCCATGTATCTGCTTTGAGCAGATAAAATGTAAATGCATCATATGGCTGTACTGAAGCCGCTAAAAGCCCTCTGTTTATTTTATGGAACATCGCTGGTTTGGGCTATATATGAACCATAGACTGCATAAAATATGGACGGAGTATCCGTGATGTCACCCATCTGTTCCTGAGGGCTGTTTTGAAGCCAATCGACAGCGGCAGCCATATTGGAAATGCGGAACGCAACCAGGCAGTGTGACGTAAAGGGGCAGAGTTTGAGCCTCCTAGCCAACAGCTATGTGTTCCTGACCGGGAGTCAAGTCAGTCATGTCCACCGTACATTGTGTGCCGATAGAGAGATTATCTACGTAGAGCCAAGCCTTTATTTTTTTAACCAGGCTGTAAACATGATTATTAATGCTGCAAAGATCGTCTTTTTCCCATTTATGTCTATGTGGTTTCCGGTGTTTCTGCAGCCAGCCTCAAAAGGATTCTAAATGTATTGCAGTTTATAACACTTCCACATGGGCTTCATAGTTTGAGCGGAGGTTGCCGCTTGATATTAACACATGGGAAGCTGAATTCAAGACACTTCAACTTGTTCATACTTTCACAGATGGACTTCACAGGATGTCATACCCAATCTCAGGTGCCAATGTCCTGTCCCTTTAATAACCATCTTTTTCAAACTTAGGAAAAATATTGGCAGTAGACAGCAAGGATGTGAAGTTGTGTTATTGTGGATGACTTAGTTGTAACATGTAACTGTAATGACTCTCAGTAAAGAAACCTGGATCTTAAGTGTTGGCTACAAGTCATACAGCATTAAAAAAGAAAAATAACTGCTGAACTGTGTCTATGCCTGCACTGTACATAAATTAAAATGCCTCTAATTGAAAACAGTCTCCCCATGGATAATTTACAATTCATTTTCTGAGTATATGCAAAGCAAAACTGATTGAAATATTATCAAGGTCACAACATGACCAGGTGCAATTTTTATTTGCTTGAGCTGCTGTTCTCTGATTAAAGTTAAATATGTCACAAGGCAGCAATAAATGAGAAACTGCAGATATGTCTGAGTGCTATGCATGTCAAAATAAACATTCATTTTATTCAGACCTCAACAAATGTAAAGACATCATTACTGCAACATATATTTTTTAAATGTAGAATAAAAAATTGTGATGCAAGTGATCTTTCCTACTCATTGTCAACTTGTATCCAAACATCAACATTGGTGAATAATCATAATACGTTTTTTAACCATAAATATGAAGCATCAAGTGTTTGGTATAAACTAACCCAGCACAGATAAAACTTTGTATAACTGATGTAAAACATGACAAATCACCTCCCAGTTTTTTATTTTCATTTTATTCAGTTTATCCTATTAAGTCCAGAGCCAGTGTAATTGCTAAAGTATATTAATAAAATTGCAGTCACAAATACTCTCATAGGCTTGTCCTCTGCTCTTTGTTTTCATGCACTGTTAATCATAATGTTACTATGAAGTCCTCCATCGTGATTGCTGCTGTGGTTAATTACATTCTCCATTCAGGGTTAGCTAGCGCCTGCTCTCCACAGATACTGTTGAGCTCAACAGGTTTATTAAGTATGACCCACTCGGGTGTCTGGTGCTTCATTACCTATATCATTTCCGCTCAGTGATGAACACTACCCCCACCACAACCCCCCTACCCTTCAACACCCAAATTGAAGCACCCCTGTCTCTGTACCTTGGCTGTTTCCATGGAAACACCCGGCCTTTTGTTAACAGAGACTCTCTTCCTAATTTGAGATCGGGGAACTTGATTGATCACCACTATGTTTGCTGGATGAAATCTGTGGTTTTGGGCCTTGAAAACGGAGCAAACAAACAAATAGATCGATGCATGATCCAATGAGGAAACAAGGTCTCTCATTGTGTTGTTCCATAAAGACTTTTTGGTAGTTAGCTCCACTAACAACACACCAGAGCACATTTGTTACTGCCTAATACTTTCCCATACATTATTGTTGATAAATAAACATATTTCTTGTACAGATTTGTTACTGTTTTTCAGTGACTTTGAGAGAAAGTGCCTCACTTTTAAGAAACAGTCAGGTCAAAAGATACAAAGCTAGGGTCCCTGTAGTTTTGACGTTGGGGTGCCCAGTGTTTAAACAGTCAATCAGCAGTAAAAATGTTGAACATCCAGAAACCCTAAAACTCAATAGTCCAACCTGCCCAAAGACCTGATGACACTAGCAAATCCATCTCTATTTTTTCTTCCTTCTTCACTTGAATGCCTGATGGTTCTGCTCTGTAAGCCAATAGGGGTGGCCACCAGTTTGGAGTTGCCAAGTCAATAAAAGCTATTAGATATGAAATCACTTCAGAGAGCAGATGATTTCTTACTGGAAATCTGCTGATCAGTGCCCCAGCTGGACTGCCTGCTCAAATGCAACCACAGGCCGTGAACGCTTTGATTGATTGGAGGAAACAGTGACGAGACAAAAGCAATTCTGTGACAGTGTTCAGGGAGAGGCAGGCTTATTGACGGAGGAGGAGGAGGAGGAGATATGTTATATTGAAATGATTACAGTTCATTGTGCTCTGTTAGAGAATGAAAACGTCATTTATTTCTTTATGGATGTAGTTAGCACCCAAGCTCACCACCCACTTAAACCACTCTGTTTTCAGTTAACTCATCACACCTCATCCTACACCAGTAATTCATTTAACACATTTTACCTAAAGGCATTTACAGGCTTTTAAGTAGTGTTTTGAAGGGTTTTTTTCTCCCCATAAAACAACTAAAATCACACAAAACTGAGACTTTTTAAAGGGCAGGAAACCATCAAATATGTAGCAAAGTTAAACAAGCTTTAAAATCAAGGACCACACTGACTGCTCTGTGAGGCTTCACTTACAGGACAGGTTTAAGCTAACGTACCCATAATGACAATGCTGGTATGCAATTATTTAGAAGGTGTAATGTTTTCCTTGCTCACAGTCTTAGCTCAGTGTTTATTCAGTGTGAGCATTTTGAGCTGAAATTGCAGCTCCATGAACAGATGACAAATCACAAAAGACATGACACTTCAAGCTGAAGAGAGAGATGCTTTCGTAGCTAACTTCATGTCACTTTGTGCGACAGTTGTCAAGACATTTTCGTAAAATACACAGATGCAAAAGTCAACAGATTATCAAATGATTCAAGATTCTCCTCATGGATAACAAAAAGATTTATTAAATCCATGGCAATCCATGAATCGCTTAAATATTTGCCCACAAATAATTCACCTTTCAACATTTACCATATCAACTTATCTGCACACCAGTGTTAGCTTGTAGAAAACCGCAGCCCCCTTTCAACTCAGTCTTCTTCTGACAGTAAACACTGCACAAGGCTTTGAAATAAAACAAACTCCAAAACATAAAAAAAGGATATTTTATAACATCCACATGTTTACAGTGTATTACCTTTACTGAATGTTAAAGATGTTTCTCTGAGTAATTAGATCTTTTAATATTTTGGTTGACTTTTTAGGCATAGAAATAGATGGCAGATACCACCCACGAGCTGCTCCTCAGTGCTCAGCTCTGGAAAATACTGCAGTCATAAACAACACAAAAACTTGCCATACTTCACCTGATAAATCCTCAGAATATTGGAAAGGGGATTTAGCCTGGAGGTGAGGGAATTAATTTCTCCATAGTTGATCCATGTAGCTCCCATCAAGTGTGAGGTCACATGAAGTATAACCCTTCACGACTGAGCCAACTTCAGCATTCAAAACACAGATGAAGCCCTGCAATGCTACTGTGACGCTGTTAAAGTTGTCTTAAGTTAGTTACTTAGTATGTTTATGGTTTTGTTTTTGCTGTTAATTTTCCACGATTTTCCGTCATATTTATTGTGTGCAAATTTCCGATAGAAGTTTAATATAAATACATAAATAAAAATCAGCACAAATAAGCCTGTCCCTTGAAGTTCTGTACAAAGTTTTTCTGAGTTTATTCTGAAGACAGATCAATCATATGACAGGAAACAACACAATATATCACAGTACTATATGATATATGACATATATATAAATATACATGTATTTTTTTTAAGTTATTTTTGGGGCTTTTTCGCCTTTAATGGACAGGGCTGCTGAAGAGAGACAGGAAATATGGGCATATATATCATATATCATATATCATATAAGATACAATACAGTACGTTACAGTATGAAACATTACAGTATGATATGATGCAATACAATACACCAAGGTATAAAATAGGGCAATATGATGCGACACGACATGACACGACATGTTACAATAACACACATAATTGTCCCCTATCTCATGGCAGGAGCTCATTTAATTCTTTATCAAAAGAGCAATATAATGGTGATGGTTAAAAGATTCATACACTCCTTTTAAAACAGACAGTTGATGCACTGACCTACTTTGTTGAGGATTAACAGAAGAGTGTGAGGTGGGCTTTTGCCTGTGTAGACTCATGGACAGGGGGAATCACTGAAGTGTGCAGGTCATTTCTCAGTTCACAACACTGGATTTCCTCCTCTAGGCCTTCAACAGGAAAAATAAATGTAACCTCAACACATTGATCCCTGCTTTTTGCAAAAACTGACTTAATCAGGCTCAACCACTGTTCCAAAATCTGTCAATTGAGAAGAAATTAAATCACTAACAAGTCCATGTTATTACAAAAATTGGTGATCAGAGAATCTTTAGATCATTTTTTGCCAACACTTCTTTTTTAAATGATCTCAAGGGCTTCATATTTTATGGCTTGTTATGTGAACTTTGTGAATACTCCTATTTTTTTATATGAAGGATTAGACTTCATCTTGGTATTTTAATTGGCTGTATTTTGGAGAACCAATTCTGCTGTAAAAATAATGAAGGTTATAAATTCTCAGTGACATATTTCAGGGGCTTGGTCATTCCTTGGAGTCTGTTGTACACATAGACTCATGGTGTCCATGTTTGGTTTTATATTAACATTAAGTTTTTATATTTTCACACAGTGTATCATACCCCTGAAGACCAAATCTAAGTGAAGAATCCATCAACATGCCTCATGGCGTCTTATTACTTATGTCTTTGACAACTATTAAGAGGAACAATCATAACAAACAAGAGTCTGTGTGCTTTCATTTTTACCCTCAATTTATTGCACTGTTAAAAAGGAGTACACCACAAATAGATCTAAAGGATGTACAGACTCAATAACAGTGAGGCGATTTGTTCCCTCTATCTGCCCTGCTTATTGGGTTACACTTCCTGCACTCCAGCTGCTTTAATAAATGCTTTGCTATTCTCTTTGTCCCTCTGTATCTCATAGAATCTATTCCACATTTACACTGCTTTACATTACTCTTTCCTAATGGTCCTTAAACACAGAATTGAATGTAGAGCATGTTGAAAGTGGGAAGTCAATGAAGTCTAAAGATGACATGTAACATATTTCTAAGTAAGAACTTGAGTTACATCTTGACTTGTCTTTTTCAAACAAGAAAAGAAAGAGGTGCTACAGCATCCTGCATCTACGTTTTTGGTGTTTTGACTTATACCTGCTGTCGTCTTTTCTGTTATTCTGTTCTGGAGATTGATATCGTCTTTTGTTGGAAAGTTTAAACCCGTCTCCCTTGAAAGTTTTCTCTTATTCGCTGAAAACAATAAGGGTTGAAAAGTTTTCCTTCAACTCTAAATGTCTTGTGTCTGGTGTTCTCTTTTACATTAATTTTCTCTTTTATGAATATTCTGCACTGAATTTGTCAATGAGAACCAATGAGTCAAAGTGTGTGGGTGATGCTGGCATGACTGAAGTGTTTCCTCAGTGTTTCCTGTTGATAAAGTTTGGGTGTCTCTAGATGTCATTATTCACATTTGGATTGAAATTTACACAGACTTTATTTTCACGAGTGAGTAATTTAATGACAAACCAAATGAGAACTCAAATAAAGCAACTGCTGACGATGTAATGATTTAACTGAAAACAGCAATGCGTCAAAACAAAACATTCATATAAAATCTGTATTCATGAAACGACAGGAAATGAGTAATATGTGCAATGATCACGTATTAAAATATGTATGCAGTATGCTTTACTAGTTAAAAATGATATTCCTCTGGGGTGCTGGTTTAGCTCAGTTGGCAGAGAAGATGCTTCTCATTGCACTGGTCATGCTTTGGTGCATGTCATCCCCATCAAAGTCCCCACATTTTCTGTCTCTCTTAAGCTGTCCTATAAAATACGGGGAAAAAGCCCCAAATTGATGTTTTAAAATGAATTACATTTGTCTTGTGTTGTCTGACTGACACTCCAAAACCAGGAAATATGACATTTATTTGTCATGCAGAAAACTGAAAGAGCAAGAAAATCTTCCTTACAATTGATTGAATGGAAACAGCATTTGTTTGGCAAATTGTTTCCATTCAAAATTGTGTAAATGGTCCAACTATACCTGGGTGGCTGTATATGTAACTGGGCAGACATAGAAGACAGTATAGAAAACACTGTTATAACTTTTTTGATCAAACAATCACAGCTTTTGAAATAATGTGTCATAGCAACAGGGTCAATCACCCCTCCTCACTCAGGTAAAAGTATGATGACACCAGGGTGTATACATGTACAGCTGTGTTTCCCTCTGACCTTTGCAGTCCCTTGTTTAAATGTTAATTGCATATTTCACATCTGCTACTGTTCTAGTAGCCGCCTCACAGACTGTGCAGTCACCTCTCTGAGGTATTGGCCATCTTCAAGGTTTCTGAATCTGTAATCTTAGGGGAAATAGGCAAACAAACAGAGCAAACAGAGCATGTCTCAAATCAATGAACCAGATCTAAGCTGAGATAGGAAAGCATTGATTGAGTAGCCGTTCACTTTTGAATAAGGCCCCAAAACAGTCTATCTTTACATATCTTGCTGTCAAGTGGTCTCTGTCCAGTAAATGACCCAGCCAAAAACTAAAACTCTGTTTCCACCAAGCGGTTAAGTTCGGTTCGTCTCAGTACGGCACACATTTTGTGCCATTTTCATAGACTAAAACTGGGACAGGTCCCCAAATTACCGAGCCGTACCGTCCCACTTTTTGATACCCTTCTGTTGGGGTGCCAGACATACCGATCCGACCCCAGAAGGTGGAGATAGAAACACTGCAGTCCTTTGATTGGTCGAAAGAATCGCCACTTCCCGTGTGACAGCGTTAATAAAGAACAACACATAACCCCGCCATGTTTAAATCTCCAGTGGACTTCAGGAAGACAACTTTTTTTGTTTGGAAAATGGCGTCAAGAAACAGCGTTCCATGGTCGACCGCAGAGGTGCAGACTTTCCCCGCATTTTTCTTCTTTGTTGCATTTATTAGCGCTGTACACTGTGTCGGGCTGCCATGACGTCACGGCATCTGGCATACACGCTGCCCACCAAGTAGGGCACGGTTGGCTGTGGAAACGCAAACAGGATCAGGCGTTACCGATCTGACCCTTTACCAAACTATACTGATCCGAGTGGAAACAGCCCTGTTTACAGTACCAAACAGGCAATTGCAAGAAAAAAAAAGATACATTTTGATTGATAATCAACTGTTATGGTCTCTTTATTATAACTTTTAAATTGATGTTGAGTACAAAAAGTAGGCCCTTAGTACTGTTTGAAAACCTGGTGGAAACCAGCAGATGCACCTGCACTGTTGAAATATCCATGAACTGCCAATCAGGCCTGTTTGAACCTGTCCAGGTGCAGTAACAGCACTCATCTGTAAATCTGCCTAAAAAGGATTAAAGTCATGATTAAACCATGTTTGTGTTGACATGGAGGTTTTTTAATGAGATCAACCACAACTCAGTTCTGGCTTTTTAGAGACACCCCATTAAAGAATACAGATTTATCTGTTGCTTGATTACAAGTCACAAGTAGTCCAGGGGATCACATTGATATACAATCCCGACCTGCTACATCGTGTACACAGTTCTGATGCAGCACACATTTACAGCCTGTTTCCCTGCTATCAGCTCTGGACATTTGTGTTGGTGGATTTAGTGTCTTCATATGCAGTTTATCTGCCTGACATTACAGCTGACCAGTACTGGATGTGCTTCACAAATGTCAATGCAGGCTGTGCTCAGTTTGTGTTCTTGGAAACCATGGTCATTTCAGTTACAGTATTGAGGTACTAAACAAAATAGTGGGCACATTATTGTGTGGTGAAAATATTGAAATAAGTAAGACTATGTAAATTACTTTAATTTCTTCACCTTACTTTGTTTTACTTGTTTAGACTTTAGACTTTAGACTTTATTGTCCCCTTGTGGAAATTATTTTCCACAGCACCTTTCTGCATTTCCACAGACACAGACAAACACAAGAACATACACTGTAAGCTCAACAAACCATCCACAAAGACATCAACACTCAGATAAAGTTGTATAATTCAGCGAGGCCTTTTGTTCAAGCTTGCTATAACAGCAGGGATCAGGCTCTTGCCAAGGCCAGCCCTTCTGCACCTCAGTGCTCTGTACCTGCGTCCTGAGGGGAGTGGGATGAGATGGGTGTTTAGTGGATGTGTGATGTCCTGTCCTATTGAGGTTGCGATGCGTATGATGGCCCTGTGGTTTCAGTCTGTGAGGTTTGGTGTGGGGAGACCGATTATTTTAGAGGCTATGGTGGATATGCGTGTGACTGTGGCCTTGTTTTTAAAACAGATAGCATGTTGTAGAATCAGGTGGAGTAGTACAGGAGGATGGATTGAGTCATGCTCTGATATAGCAGCAGAAGGAGACGGGAGGCATCATAGAGTCCTTTGAGTTTACGGATGGCTGACAGTACTCTGGCAGTGGACAAGGCTGGTTAATGATGTAGCATTTTGCATTATTCCAAAACTCAGATTGTGCAGAGTAACATTGCTGCACATACCTTTTAAAACGGTGGCATGACTTGGTTCAAATTCAACATTAAATGTCACATCTCATTCAATGCATCAACAGGAGGGAGGAACTGAAGGTCCTCTCTGTCTCTCTGATAACCTGCTGAGCCTGTGTAAGGCCATGCAGGTTATCAGACCCCAGGGGCAAACAGTGGCAAGAGATCATTTAGTTCATCGATAGCAGGTGGCAATCTTCAATAAAAAAACAACAACAAGAAAAAACACCAAGCAACCGTCTATGTGTGGGAAACACTGCGTATTAATGTAAAGCATTGGTTTAAGGCTGTAAACTTATGCCTGGAGAAAGCAGGTAACTAGAGCAAAAGCTTTATTCCTCCTTATTCTTATGTTCAGTTATCAGTGCTTCAAAAACTGAATCATGGTAGTTTATAGTTTTCTACCACCACAGTCAGGCATTAGGTCCTCCCTTACTGCTGATGCAGACTGAACATTTCCTGCTGCACTACTGGGACTCCATTAGGAGGCTTTTATGTGAAGCAGGTATAACAAATGTCATTCCCATAGAGGGAGGAATGGTACAGGATTAACCTGACATACCACTCAGAACATATCTTCCACAAGTCAGTGAAGGCTTTTAACGCTTCTCTAGTTGTAAGATAAATTATACTCATTGTCTCTTGGTTGCAGGTTTTCTCTTTGATGGGATTCGGGGTTGTTACCTGAGAATTCCCAGTGGTTTTGTTAAAGTAAGGAGTGCAAATGAACAAAAGCCTCAATAGCAGTAATACCTGAGGGGCCAGTAGGATGATATAGCATGTAAAGATCGTTTATATCCCCCTCTCTGCTGTCCTCTCACCCGTCTCTGCAGGCTCATTGGTCACTCCTAATGATGCTGTACATATTTCATGCCACCAGTTGCCTGCCTCCCTTTTATATTGCAGTCGCCGGGGAGAGAGCTGACTGATATGGAGTCCAGAAATAGTTGTCCTGTCTCCATGGGTTTCTCTCGGCCAGCCCTTTTCATGGGCACTATAGGAGCTGCAGGATGTGTGTGTGAGAGCGTGTGTGTGTAATTTCATGCAGCAGAAATCAGTCATGTGTGTAGTCTATACCTGTAAATATCATTATATCCAGTTTGGTAGCAGTGGAAACACAGTGAAGGCTAATTTGACTTCTCTGTTACGTTTTCCCTGCAGACAGCCAGCGTTCCCGGCAACAGCCCATGAAGTCTCATTTTTATGCCACTGCTTTCATCTGCTCTGGCACTTTAAATATATTATATGCCATTCTCTTTTTCTTTTTTTTGTGTTTGGCTCCCGTTTTCTTCTTTTACTTTCTTTCCACCTATGAGCGTGACGCATGTGGTGAGCAGGGTGTGTGTGTGTGTGTTTTCAGGCCCCCTGCATTGGCATACGTAAACCTTTGCGTCACTGCTCTCTGCTTCAGCGTTATACACAACATGGTACCTCTCTATGTCTCTGTGCTTGAATTGTTCAATTACTGGGCATTCAAAAATTACACGTGAGAAATAACTCTTTACCCATTTGAATTGGAAGTATTTTCTGTTACCCCTTTTGTCATTCTTTATTTTATTTTTCCACTCTTGTCTCTCTTCATCTCTCCTCCTTTCTTCTCTTCTCTTTTAATTGTGGAAACAAAATCTAGACCAAAATGTGTAAAAATTCTTAGAGGCTAGTAAGTTTCTTTTACTAGAGTTTGACACCTCTTCAAACTCACTGCCAAACCGTATGACCCTTGCTGCGTTTTACAGTATCTTTGAATTGTGGGTATTGTAGTGTTGTTTACAAGTGTTAAAGCAGGTGTAGGGAAATGAGTGTTTTCTCCGTGTTTGTGGAGACGCAGTGGAAAAAGTTGCTTTGCTTGTTCCACTGTGGATCCCTCTTTACGCACAAAGTAAAACACAAAAAGTAAAATTAGCTTCATGGAGTTGAAAAATTCAAGAGTTATTTGTGACAGTGCAATAAAGAGAAGACCATAACACTAAAATGTCACACAGTTCACGAGCAATGTCCCAGGCATCAAAACTATATTCACAGTATCAGAGCAAAGTAACTCTGTGGTTTGAACATGTAAGCATGCTAACTTCAACATGCTAACATGTTCCTTTTGGTTGATTGGTCATTGTGGACTTTGAAGTCACAGGTCACCATGCCTAAAGCGGACCCAGCTTTCATCATCATTTTTACTCTTAATGGTGCCAAAAAGTACTAAAACTAACTTCCTTCTGTATTGACAAAGATTCACAACTAACAACTGAGATGATAAACTCTTCTAAAGACATTTACAGACGTAATTCACGAGCTACAGGCCACTTATTTTACAATGAATGAAGTATGACACTCAGTATTCATTCCCTTTGACACTAAAGGTCTACTCCCACCTTTTAAAGATGTTAATTATATTTTTTGTATGATTGATCCTGGTAGTGATTGTGAATGGTGTAACTGTTCGACATAGCTCAACTTTATTGAGCTAGCTTTTCTTTGCTTTTTTATTTTCATTACACAGTGACAAATTAAGTTGTTTGCGCATTTATTTTTTCTTACGTTTTTACTCCTTGACTTATCAAGTGATTTTCTGTTACATTATTATTACATTTCAGTACAGCTGTTTAAACTTGACTCTTGTTTGTGTTTATTAATTTCCCACAAAGCTTCCAAGGCAAACCTTTAGCTCTTGTATTGAGCCATATGACACACATTTTAATTCTAACCTAACTTCACAAGTGTTACACATACCATTGAGTAGTTAAACTGTAATTTGATCCTGACCAAAGTAATGTGCTGACTCAGCAACTTCCCTATCTGTAGAGTCCAGTTGCTAGCAAAACACAAAAAGATATGGAGGCTATTTTTTACAGTATTTAAAATACATAAGGGATACATTGAATATGACTATTAGCCACTTGTTTTCAGGTGTTTTAGAAGTTTACAGTAGGTTTAAATTTAATATGAAATCAAAAATTAAAAACATTAAACGGATAACATATACAGTATAAGAGCCTTCAATCCCTTCCTTCAATGTATCTCCTCTTCCTTAAGGAGTTGTATTAATGTTCTCTGTCCACCACATTTCTCCTCACACTCAACACTAAATACAAAGACAGACACACTCAGAGCACATCTCACAGACAGGATTAGTGTGTGTCAGTGGGCTGAGGTTAGTGGTCTGAGTGATGTGGTCACAGACCTGTGATAGCGGAGGGATGAGGAGAGCTAATCCTTCAGTAGCCCGAGGACATTACCTGTCACATGGCATCATACACACACACACACAGCACTCCACACACACTGATACACATATACCTGACTTAGTGAAGGATAGAGATAAAGTTATGAGGTGGTTCATACCTCAGTAGAAACATGCACAAGATAACTAAAGCAGTCACAGAATGTTTCGGACAAAATAGTGTTAGGCAGCACAAATAGTTTCATGGATAGTGCAAATAACGATTTTCCAAACACTTATTATTTCCAATTTTAGAGAAAAATATGTATGATCACAAATTGATTGGAAACTAAATTGACCAGGCACATTTTGACTCATGTCTTGGGAATTTTTAAAGCACAGTAAATGAATACAGACAAAGCCTTATGAATCAACACTGAAACCCTAAATCAAATCCCTGCAATAGCGATGATCCCACAACTGATCAGATGTTCATGATAAACTACTATTTTGGTATTTATGTCATGTAGACCATATGCCATTCCCGACAAACTGCATTTGTACTGCCATAATTTATACTTCAATCTCTGTCATTGTTGCAGTAGTACTATGACAATGCAGAGCATGCAAATCCCCAAAATAATCCAAATATACTCAGTATGACCTGGGAAATAAACATCAACGCTCAGAGAAATAAGGAAGAAGCTTTGGGAACTCTTGAGACCAGCATTAGCATGTCAGCCGTTTGCCCACCATGAGCAGAGCCAGGGGTGGCAATGGTCACCACTGAAACCTGATTTGCCACCCTGAAATTCTAAACAATGATTGGCTGTCTGCTTTGTCAGATGCATAACTTATATTGAAATCAAGGGTTTGGGTTGAGTTTCAACAGGCTGCTTTCCATTTCAACATCCTCAGGCCTCTTTTTTAGTGCTTCAAGAATTAAGTTCAGCAGATTTAAATGCTGCCTTGCTGTTGAGTTACCTTTCTACAATGTCATGCAAGAATCTAACTTTTTTTATTGTTTCATATTAGAAGTTAAATTGAAGTGATTAGTAGAGAGAACCCTCCTAAGTTTGGGTGAAGCCCCTAATGTTTACCACGCCTGGCCACCCCAGTCAAAAAGGTCACTGTAGCCCACAAGCTATAATTCACCAACAACTCCTGTGAGTTGCCACTGCGTTGCAAAGCCACTGAAACAATATTAGAGTTCTTTGTGACACTTTCAGGAGAAAAGTTTTGATCTTTTTTCATCAACTTAACATCAGCAACACTTGACATTCAATTGTTTTGCTCCTGGAGTCTGTGAATGTTTCCAGTGTGGGGTAAGTCAAACAATGTGTCATATAAAGAAAAACATGAAGTTGATATAAGTACGTAGAAGTGTTTCTCATCTCTACACCCAGCCTCTGCACTCAAGGGCAAGGGAGCAACAGAGGACAGCAAAGAGATGGATGGAAGGTGATGAGAGCAAAGAAGGAAAGATTATAGTCACACAGCATTGTGATTGATGTCTCTGGTCCTGCATCACTAAGCCTCTGCTAATCCCAGCAGGATTATGTATGTTTAGAGATGTTTCAGACATGAACCAGCAATGTCAGAGTTTAGGCATGACCTTTGACTGATGTCATTCAGTAGTATTTTGGCCAGCAGAGCAGACACCTCATCAGTTCTGAGATGAAAACAGGTCCATGTACAACCCTAATTCTAAAGAAGTCGGGACACTGTGTACCATTTTGATAAAAACTAATTTTAGTGGTTTGCAAATCATTTAAACCCTTTATTTAGTTGAAAATAAGACAACAGATGGAATGTTGCACCTGAAAAACTTTAATTTATGAAAAATCTTTGCTCATTTTCAATTTGGTAGAAGGACAAAAAACGCTGAAAAAGTGGTGTAATGCTAAAAAAAAACACCTGTAGGTACATCTCCCAACTAATTAGGTTAATTTAAATCTGGTTAGTAACTTGACTGGGTATGAAAAGGGCACTCCAGAGAGGCACAGTGTCTCAGAGGTAAATATGGGAGAAAGTTCACCACTCTGTATAACACTGTGTGAGCAAATTGTTCAGTAGTTTCAGAATAATGTTCCTCTGTTTAAAATTGCTTTGAATTTAGAGATTTCATCAACAATAGAGCACTATATCCGGGATGGTATGGGGATGATTAAATGCCCATTGCATGGGTTATTTACACATCTGGGAAGGCACCATTAATACTAAATTATATTTACATGTTTTAGAGCAACACATGCTGCCATCCAGACAATGTCTTTCCACCTTGCACATCTCAACAAGACAATACCAAACCACATATTACTTGTATCACAACAGCATGGCTCTGTAGCAGAAGAGTCTGGGTGCTAAACTGGCCTGCCTGTAGTCCCAACTTATCACCCATTTAAAACATTTGCTGCAACTTGAAATGAAAACCTTGAAATGAAAATTTGAACAGGAAGAGAACCATAATTCGCAATAAAGCCTTCTTCACTCATGCTGCCAAACACACCCTCGCCATGATGACAATACTCCCGATTCTGGATTATTGTGACATCATTTACAAAATGGCCTCAAGTACTGCACTCAAGAAACTGGACAGTCTTTATCACTCAGCTATCCGCTTTGCCACTAATCCACCCTTCCACACTCACCACTGCGATCTCTATAAATTGGTGAAGTGGCCCTCTCTTCATACCCGGTGGCTTCACCACTGGCTTCATTTTGTATACAAGTCAATACTGGTTAAGACACCTCCCTACCTGTCCTCTCTTCTTCACGTCACCCAAGCCTCATATCGCACTAGGTCCAGTAACTACATCAAGTTCATCATCTCGGGTACTTCTACTGTTTTCGGCCGTATTTCCTTTTGTTTTGCTGCAGCTAACGACTGGAACAACTTACAAAACACCCTCAAACTCTCAACTTTGATTCCACTAACAACCTTCAAGCTAAAACTTCAACAGATTTTAGTTGACTGTTGCTCCTGCTGATCACTTCGGACTTTACTTACATACATACTTTTATACACATACTTTTTTACACCTTGCGCACATTGCTTGTTACTTGTCCACTTTTGTTCTATTTATGTTTATATGTCTGTGTGTGTATGTGTTCCTGTTGGTGCCTCTTGGTCAGGTCATGTTTGCAAATGAAAACTGGTTCTCAAACATTTTTACCTGGTAAAATAAAGGTCTAATAATAATAATTGTTGAGCAGCTGAAATCCGATAAGGTAAGAATGGGACTTTTTATTTCAAAACTCTATAGAAACTGGTCTCGTCGGTTCCCAGACTTTACAGTGTTTTTAAAGGAGGCAATGCAGAGATGCCCCTGTCCCAGCTTTTTTTTTTTTTTTTTAAACTGATTGCATCAGATTTAAAATGACCATATGTTTTTCATAAAACATTATTTCAGTTTCAACATTTGACATGCTGTTGTTGCAGTATTTGCAATTAAAAATGTGGTTTAGATGATTTAAAAACCATGAAAATCTGTTTTTATGAACTTTTCTGACTTCTTTGAAATTGGGGTTGTGTTATAGGAAAACATATCATGTGTTAAATATGTTGTTTTCTTTTTCCTTTTCACAATGACCAAAAACAGGTGTCCTCACTCAAAGTAGAGTTATAGTCCGCTGTTGGTACTACAGGCTTATTTGTGTTTCCATAGTAATAGATGTGATGTGTAAGTCAATATTTTAAGCAAAAGCTCTGAATATTTGAAATGCATGGCTCCTATTTTAAGTCTTTTTTTGGCTGTTTTCTAATTAGAAGGGCATGCAGAGAAAGAGGGAAAGGAAGAAAAGGAGAGACAGAGGATGATGTAGAGTGCAGACCCAAATGGAATCAAACCTGGGCCACTGCAGTACAGGCACTGTCTCTGTAAATAATACCCCTGTATGTAAAAACCCAATCAGAGCTGCGTAAGAACCAAGATGCTCATAACTGAATGGTGACAGTGAAGTGCAGCTGTAATTGAAAAAGACTGAGTCCTAGGAAACGTACATTTATCACTAGAAAAAACAAAACCCAGAATAATACTTCTGATTATTTTGTTCCATATTGACTGACAAGCAGCAGCATCTAGAGACCAACCTTTATCATTGAAACAAAGGTATCACCAACAAAACTTAGATTAAATCTTGGATAAGACATTTCACAAAGTAACAGGGGCTTTTGGAGGAACACGATATTTGCTGCTGTCAGTTTATTCTATACCCTTCATCTTTTTCTTTGCTCTTCATCCTACAGAGGATTTTCCCTCCCGGATGTATTTATAGCTTGTCTGGGTGTCCTGTCAGAGTGGGGCTCTGGATGTGACAGTCATAATCAGTCATGATCGAGTTACATGCAGCAGTCTCCTCTGTACATGTGAATTGACATGCTTTTGGAATCGACTTTCCAGCTTGTTCTGAAATGTCAAGAGCTCAGGTTCGTGACATCCCACCCACTATCTGAATTTGATTGGGATGAGTCTAGGTAGAGAGAGAGAGAGAGAGAAAGAGAGAGAGCAACACTGGGGTTGGGCTTCAACATGTGCCAAGCCCAGGTGATCTGAACCTGACTGGCTCATACTCATCAGGCATCTCTGAGCAAGCCAGGTCTGCATGTGGAAGTCAGGCAGAGATCATCACATCATGAGCAAGTGCAAAGGTTTCCTTAATCAAAGACCCTGTGTGTGTGTGTGTGCGTGTGCGTGTGCGTGTGCGTGTGCGTGTGTGTGTGTGTGTGTGTGTGTGTGTGTGTGTGTGGGTGTGCGTGTGTGCGTGCGTGCGTGCGTGCGTGCATGTGTAAAATCTGATCATAAAACAAACAGAAATAATAAATGACATTTTTGGAGAAAAAGAAGCTCTTTTCTTTCCAGCAGCTGTCAGAGAAAAGGTCACATTACAGGTCATTACACATCAGACATGCATTATTACATATTTTTTCAGACATTGTCATTAATGCGTGTGTTTACATGTCTGCAAATGCAGCCCTTCCTCTGTCTATACCTTAAGCCTGCACATTTAAGCGCAGACCCTGCACTGGTGTATGTTTATCTTATCCGTCCTCACATGAGTATTAAGTGTAGTCTGTTTGTATGTGTGTGTCTCCATGTGCTATTGGACAGGCACCTCTCAAGTATGTTTTGTGTGTGTTTTATTTGTGTGTGTGCATGTGAATATGTGGTGAGGGCTCAAACCCCAGAGCAGCTGCTGCCATGAATCCTTTGCCATGAGTCAGATAGCAGAGAGCTGGATTTATGACACATACTGTCGCAATCAGCTAACAAAGTCTACACATAAGCCATGAGCCTTTAAAATTAGTTCAGGTTCATGTTTATTGGCCATATAATGTTTGTACCATTGTGGTCAAACAACAATAAGCTTCACTTACATAAGGCTTAGCTATACCAATAATATAACAGCTATTTTGTTGGTATGTTAGTCACTAAGCAAAATTGATTGCAACAGATTGTTGGCTTGTTTGCTTTTGTAGGTCAAACTGAAAACTTCTTACAGCATTTTAAGGTATAAAGGGTTTTGGCATGACTCATCTTGTTGTTGGCTTTAACCACAGTACAAATCATCTTAAAAGCAGGTCATACACGCCTTTATGGGTGCTCTTTGATTCAGATATTTAAGTATCACTTTGCACTCACTGGTGTTATTTTTCAGCCATAGGCCGTCAAGAGTTCATCGGCTTCAGAATTGCCTTGCCCGACAGGAAAGGTTGTTTTCCTTCTGTTCTGTTCTACATTCAAAACACTTCAGCAAGAAAAGTCTACTTTGCAAGTCACTTCTTTGGTAAATTATTTAAACCTGATATATTTTATCCTTAAACTCAGTGATCAACAGATCTCTCAAGTTATTTCAAATAGCAGGATAAAGTAGAATTAACCTGAAGAGTTTTTTTGCCTGTAAATTATAATAATAGGTCTGCACGCTCACCTCTACACTCAACAGGCTTTAATGAATACATAGTCAGCAAGAGACAGATTAATTATTTTCAAGCAGCACACTACATGGATTCTCTTGAAAAAACTAAATTTATCTCTCAGATAAAGATGACACTAGCTGAGTTATCTGAATCATTCTGCTCACTCAAGAGACTTCATCAACTGGCATCACACTGATGGGCTGCAACACTGCAGAGTCCAAGCAAAACTGAACCACCTATCTAACATTGTGTTCTCATCCTGAGAATGATAATGTGAAGAGAATGAAATCACAAGATGACTTCTTTGTGACAAAAGCCTCTCTCTGATTGTGCGTGGAAGCATGAGTGCCAAAGTAGTCATGTCACACATATGTAAAAATCATCTCCTGTAAGACGCACTTTTCAGGGTGACACAAAGTGGCTAATGTCAATAAAAACTATAAAACTTATAATATAAGAATGACTAATAGTAATGTTTTTATAGGAGTCAAACAGGTCCAATAGGAGCAGGACTCAACCATCAACACCCAGGGGTTGATATAAAGTTGGTATCAAGCATTCATGTATACCTACAGAGGGAGGAGTAGACAGGAGCTAAGTGTATAAAGTCTGTGGTGGTCGAATGAGGCCAACCTGAGCCACCTTAACTCTATGATTTATTTAAAAAAAACAAAAACATTTTTAGCCCTTGAAATAGAGAGCGTCTGCCTCCCTGACACAAACTCATAGATAACTCCAAAGGAGAGAAACCTGATAATTGAAGGCTCTACCTCCCATGCTATTCCTGGAGACTTTACATACCATAAGCAAGCCAACATTCTGAGAGCACAATGTTTTGGAGGGGTTTCAGGAGGATATTGTGAGCTCATTAAGATATGATATAGTGTAGCATCCCCGGTCGAATGATGAGCTTACTCTTCAACTGATGGTTCACATAGCTTTATTAATAATTGTTCCTTCCACATCCATGAACATAATGAAAACACCGTAAGAGCGAAAACAAGATAAAAGAAGAAAGATATCAATACTTTTGTACACATAAAATAATTATTTAGCTCTTTACAATAACGTGTTCAATTCTATCAACAATTAAGTATTTTAAACCTTTAATTATAAATTATGCTTTTTATCCTCATGAACTGTTTTACCTTTTTAACTAAATGACAACCTCAATAAAACAGAGTGCTTTAACTAGTAATTATTAGTCTTTTAAATGATGTTAAGTTGCTTCTTTTTAAACAAACTGCATCCTTCTGCGAACTCTCATATACCACAGACAATACACACACTGAAATAGCATGGTCAGGATCGTAGCATCTTTGCTAACCAAAACACCCACACATAAACTCAACAAAACAGGGAAAAGAGGTCATAAAGTTGCATATTATTAATCTACGCAAGAAACGGAATAAATACTAACCTTATGCCTCCTTCAACCAGGTGCTTGTAATGTAATAAAATATAGACGCTCATTCATTTAGCCTTCACATGTTGTCAAACTTTGAAACTTCCGGTTCTGTAACTTTTAAAATAAAAGCATTGATCTGTATAGGAAACAAAAAAAACGGACAGATACCTTCAAAATAAAGTTAACCTGACAGACAAGGTATTTGAGTCACTTAAATATAGCCTGATCATTCATAAGATAAAGGTAAGATCCAGGATTTGAATTATATTTAAGATTTTAAAGCGGATCAGTGCAGAAAAGCTAATATGGGAGCAAAGTAGTTTCTTACTTTTTGCCATCAGTGCCGATTCCTTATTTTGGGCCATTTGAAGACTTTATAGACTTACTATGTAAGCCTGATGGGAAATTGCAACTCCAATCTTTAAGTGATATATTTATGGACTAGTTTTTTGGCATTGATTGTTGACAGGATGTGCCAGATCTTTGCAGTGTTTTGATGGTAGGTGAAAAAAGGCTGACCTTGAATGTTGTTTTATGTGGGAGTTAATGAACATATCCTCATCCACTACAACTTCTAGAGTCCTTACAGTGTTGATGGATGCCATGATAATGCATTCAAGGGTAACTACATCATAAGATAACAAGTCTAGCTATATGTGTAGCTAACTAATTGATCTGGCTTCACTGATAAGTATAATTATTGATCGTCTGCATAACAACACAATGTTTGGAGTGTTTCCTAATGATGATACCTGTAGAAGCAAGTTTAAGTTGTCACTAGATAGGGCCCGAGCACTGACACGCAGTGGCGGCAAGGCTCTATTGTATCCCAAAGGATCGCTAGGATTCTTCCGTCACTCCAAAGCCAAATTTGCATGCCTCAACGTGGCCCAAAACTCACCAAAAATTGTCTCAAAGTCAGTCATGGCGTACAATTTAGGAATTCATTGCTTTTGTGCCAATACCGCTCCATACTGCCCCCTAATGACCTAAAAGGCCAGGCCCTCAAAGCTACTTTCACCTACATGCCTGAATTTTTTTTTTCATACCTACCATCCCAAGACCTACAAAAAATAGGAAGCGCAGAAATCTGAGTTGAATGTCTGATTTTGGCGATTTGCAGGGTACGTATTAAAGAGATCTAGTCCTAGGGTTTTTCTCCAATCCAATCCCAACAAGGCACAATCCAAAGTAGACATATTGACGAGTAAAAGTTATCAGAACAAGTTTGCGAAATATAGAAAAATGAGGGCGTGGCAGGTACATCAAACTCTCATGTCTCGCCTTAGGCAGGAAATTGATTTTTGGGGGCTTTAAAATGCCCACAATCTCACCAAATTGGCCACACTTATCGGCCACGCATCCCCTTTACACATTTTGGGGCTCTCGTCCAAAAAATTCCGAAATCTGCTCCCCAGCACCCCCTAAAGGGTTAAAAAAAAATGGCTAGAATACCCCTCCTAATATAGAGGTTTTCTTGAGTTACCTGCACCATTTTAGATATGCTCATTCAGGGCATTGTGCGAGGGCCCACTCATATCCGCTTGCGGTTTTAATTTTTCTTGTTGTACAAATAGAGAAAAAGTTCCCCAAGTTCTAAATCCTTCTAAATCATTTTCCTAACATACAGTATGATACCTGGAGGCCAAAACAATGGGTAACAGAGAGTGAAGAAGGCACTTTTGCTGATTCCCTTGCATGCAATAATTGACTCAAGCAAAGTTTGCGCACACTACCAAGCTCCCTCTCTCTGCCCTTCCCTTGCAGACTTCTCCATTTGCCTCTCCGCTGGCGTTAAAGTTTAATGAGCCCAATCCGCAAAACTGTCCAAACAAACAGGCTTGTTGACAAGACAAAGCTTTGCATTTAGTGTTCCTCTTGCCAGAGGGGTTATCCTGAGTTCATCAGAAACCACAGTTGGAAAGGAGTCAGTAAAGGACAGAAAATAGAAACAAGAAAGACTTCAAACCTCTGCCCTGTACCCTGGATACAGGTTGTTTGGAAACAGATCTGCAGCAATTTAACAGCAAAAACACAGTTATGCCCTGAAAGCCCTGGGTGGCTGCTGTTTTCAAGTGCTGAGGCAAACAAACGGTCTATGATTTTTCACTTTCTGTTGTTCATTTAAGTCCCCCATCCGTAAATCCTCTACTGTTATTTCCCATTAGGAGGAAATGGAAGATAGACCTGCTAGAGATTGGCAGGCCTCGACTTCAAGATTTGGACTCAAGTCGCGCTACAGTCACATACAAATGTGACTTGAGATTTGTCTTGGACTCACCCTACAAAAACTTGTGATTCAACACTGACTTGAGATTTGCAACTCATGCATAACCTTTTTTTTTCTTTTTTTGACCCGTTAACATGAGCTGAATGTCACTGACTTAAGTGATGCATTACCTCCCACATCAGGTGCATGAGTGGCCACACTGCAGATGGCACCATGGTGAGCAGATCATCTACTACTACTGTGTGTCTTACATGGACCATACCTGGGCAGGCTGCCAAAGTATATTTACCAACCATTTATACTTATTTTTCATCTATATAAGATCGCTGTCAGCATTCAATATGTTAACGATCTCCCCTCGCTCTGTATCCTTGTGTATATGTTGCATCTTATACATGCTCTGCTGATGATTAAAGAGAGACAGTGAGATCACATCCTTCAGTGCATCTCTCCAGTTAATGCAATGATTGAAGTCAACGTCTCATGGTCAGTCTCATGGACCTTCTCAGACTGCTGTTTTGAAAGAGTTGTGCAGCTTGAAGCTTAGACCATTAACAAGCCTCGTCCACACAGTGGTCACATTGAGTGAAACATTTTAAAAAGAGAGTTGTGTCTTTTTGGCATCTTTATAAAACACACTGCTGATGAGCATTTTCAATACATCACACACAGATACACATAAAGACACATGCCCATGCCCCCATCACTTTGTGATAGACTGTGTGAGAAAATAGTTAAACAATTTTAGAGTACGTTTTCTCAGCACTGAAGGGCAAATAATTGGTGGATTTCATTATCTGCAGCGCATGACATCATTACAAGATTCAGAGAATATGGAGAGATCTCTGCACAAGAGGGACAAGGCCCAAACCATGAGTGGGTGACTTTATTATTCAGTGCTGTTGTTTTTAATGCCCTCAGGCAGCACTGCGTTACCCTCCTCACACCATCCCGTTGGTGGAGCAATGGCCCTCTTCTCATCTTTAACACAGTTCAATACAACCTTAACCTTGGCACTAGACAAGCTGACTCTGCTGATCATTATACCATTCAGTTGATTTTGCTTCACTCATTCTACAGGTAGCATATAGAATGTGAAAAGTGATGAGCAACAATGAGATTCTCATTTTTAAACCTTCATTTCGGCTGTGCCAACAACTGGAATGGAACTGTACTCATGCCAAGAATTGTCTGTATATATCCATTCATCAGAAAACCAGTGAAATAAGAGTTAGTCATCAGCTTTGGTGGTATTTGTGGCTCTAGTGGACCAGCTTGATCAATCCTGATGAATCCCACTTTGCTGAACTGTTAATTTACAGTATTCAGAACAGCTGAGGCTTTGTTATTCAGTACTGTGTATAAAATACTGGGTCAACTCTTAATCAGCACTTGGAAATGTCTCTTTTCCAGAAAGCGTACTTTATTTTGTTGGAAATAACCGTTGTTTTACATTATATTGTATAAACACAAGATGTAAAATAGTAGTACTTGACTGATCCCACATTGGAAAATTCCTTTCCTCCTAAATCCCTCTCTAAGAGGTAAAACACACTCTCCAAAACTGAGTCAGAGCCTGCAGACAAGCTAAACAGAATTAATCAGCAACATGCTGTAACGTACGGTAAGCAGCAGTAAGTGTAACTGTATGCAATATTATCCAGTGCTGACGTATGCTCTTTAACTAAACGCCCTGATTTAGAGCCTATGTGTCTGCTCTACAGCCTGCTCCAGTATGTCATTACCCCCCCCCCCCCCCCCTCACCTCCTCTGCTCCTTTAAATTTTCCCATGGCAACCATTACCAAAGACTTATGATGTTTACACTCCATTACAAGTGTCTTAAAAGTCCTTCGATGTGCCAATGAGTATTATGACATGACTTCAAACGAGCCTTGTGGCTTCTTTGGGTGTTGTAGTTCCACTTTATATCCATTTACTAAGCACATTTATGCAGCACAGTGAGCCCTCATTAGTAAATTTAGCTCTTCTTCTATTGTTTATTGCTTGTTTAATTGCCTGTAATCCCACTGAAAAGTGTGAGAAAAAGGACTAAATAAGACATGACATCAGCATCCATCACCCTATTGACAGACAGTTTAGTTTGCCAAGCCTCAGCTTTACATAAAGACTCTAAACACCTGCAGTGAAAAAACAGAGAGCACAGTGACCGGATTCTAACCTGGTACCCCCCAAAGCTCTTTAGTGTCATATTTCTCCAAGACTTGATACCCCCTCCTTTGCCCTTTTTAGCCATTAATGCTGGTATATAGGGCTGTGACCCCAGCTTGCAAGCCTGTTAATGGGTGCATCTGTGGGGGCACAGCTTGGTCGACTGCTCCCCTGAGCGGGGCCTCCCCTCCAGGCTTTTAAACACACAGAGCTGGGGGCCGGGAGCTCCATAGATGTCCATGCATCCTGCCGGTGATGGCTCTACCATAAACGGTGGTGAAGTGGGAATATGTTCCAGATGCTTCAGGGGGAAACGAGCACACACACACACACACACACACACACAACCATGAACATTCAACTATATAGGAAACACATACACACACTTACACACTACTCTCTACCAGTGTGGGCCCAGGGGAAGAGGAGCTCTGAGCCTGCATAGAAACGAAGGTTCAAGGGTCAAAGACCACATGAGATCGTCCGGTCATTACTCAAATGCAGACAGCATTGTAAGTGTGCAAGTTTGTGTGTGTGTGTGTGTGTGTGTGTGTGTGTGTGTGTGTGTGTGTGTGTGTGTGTGTGTGTGTGTGTGTGTGTGTGTGTCTTTGTGTACAGGGGGAATGTAGGCCAGTTAAAAAGGGAAGGTGTATCCCTTACACCACCACACCCTCTCTGTTACATACACTGAGAGGGAAGAGACTGATACTCAGACCTCCAAAGCAGCTGTTGAGATGCTACTGTAAGGGCGAGTTAGTCTGGAGATGGATAAACAAGCAGGTGATCATGATATTTTCATAACAGGAAGCTTAAATAGGAGCAACAAAAAAGCTGAGCATGACTGCCACTAGTGTTTTTAATATAGTTTGACATTCACAAGCAGGGATGAAGACACCCTTATGTGAACTCTCTGCACCACTTTCTTGTCTGGGGACACACAAACACTTAAGTGCTTCATATACAGTCTCATATTCTTCCTCTCACACTTTCACCATCTCATTTTTTCACACAGACACATATAATGACTTGCAGTGTTGGCTGAGGAATTCTCAGCTGACCTGAATTCACACCACCGCCACCACATGCAGGGTCTGACTAGTTCTGCTATTTGTCCTCCCATGATTATTAAACATCACTATCTTTAGACATCATCTGTCTGTCTTGTCTGACCTGAAACTACCTCACCAGATTTTTTATACTTGCATGTGGCAAACACTGTCTTCAGTGTACTTTAGATGAAACTGGTACAAACAGCAGTCATAAGCTTGCACACTTGCGACATAGTGAGAATGAATATACTGCAATTGCAAAAAAAGGAGTCTTAACAGGTCAGTTAACGATGTTTATGTCTGAAAAGGAAAGCTGAGAGGAATATGAACATATAAACACGTATATATGTAAACATATAAACGTATATCATCTTACAACACAAGGTATCTTTTGTAACAGGAAACCAGAGAAGAATGTAAATAGGTTTCAATTAGGGGTGCTACTACACAACACTCTTTCAACATGTCAGGCTAATTTCATTAAACACATTTATCCAATGAGTTCAAGAGGGCTTAATACTTTAGATGCTGTGAAATTTGAGTATCAAGCCTGGCTAGTGTGTTTTTCATACATATAGGCACATAAAACTGAAGAAAGAAAGACAAAGTAAGGAAACAGCCTGCAGCACAAACTGTGTACAAGAAAATATTGCTCTGTCAGAAGAGAAAACACACAACCCTTGATTTAATAAATAACGCAGACTTGAAGCATGTCTAAATTAAAAAATGTCCCCCCAATGGCCTGTATTTTGCAACTTCCTGGCTTGGCTCAGGTCACGCATTTAAGGCCACAGTTAACCTGAGATGTTCATGCGTGTCTTAGTCCATTTGCGTGTGGTTGAGTGTTGAAGGCTCATGTTTTAAGTCAAAGCTAAGCAGCTAAATTTGACTTTTCCTATTAGTGTTGTGTTAATGCAGGCAAAGAGAGCGCACCTGTCTGTTTTATCGGTGAGGGCTTAAAAGGGATTTTGGTTGAGTAGTTATTTCCTACATTACATGAGTGCAATTTAATTCCATTTTAAGGGACAAATTCAAGATATACATCAACACCAATTTCATGTTTAACATAAAATGTGCCCAAAAAATAATTTCATTTAAACCTCTAAAATTGTTAGGACATCTGCATGTGTTGTGTGTCATTTCTTTCCTCCTCTGTGTTCCTCCTCTCAGCTGCCGTCTCTTTTTTTTTTCTCAGAGCAGGCTTTAAACCAAGTTTTCCATTTCTAAATCAAGACTAGCAGATTTAACAGACCGTAAAGTCCTCTGAGCCAGATTTCTGATTTGTGAATTTGGGCTGTATAAGACGCCTTACTTGCCACTGTCAGACTGTTAAATACACTTGTACCGTGTAACAAGGCTGCTGTCTCCTCGTGGTATCAGCGTGTGTGTGTTATTGTGTGTCTTTTGAAGACAAATGTAAATTGTATGTTACCCAGACACCGCAGTGTTGACTACAGCCTGTGATGCTGTCCAGACCACAGGCAGCTTGCAGACACCACTACCGTGTATATATGTGTGTGTGTGTGTGTGTGTGTGTGTGTGTGTGTGTGTGTTTGTGTGTGCATGTGTGTGTTCCAACAAGAAATGAAACACTGCTACAGTAGTAAGCCAGACACGAGACCCACTAATATTCCATTACGTAGTGCTTTTTTCCGCAACAAGGCTGCAGCCGGCTGCTCTCAGTCACATCATACAGTCATGATTAAACATTTACTCTGTAGATTAGTCGCTTACAGGGAGACCACCATTACATTTACTTTACATTGTGGGGCACACTTCGAGGAACACTCTTCATGTCTCCAGTATTAATATCTGTGCTTAAATCTTTATTTACATTGGAGACATTGAGCTGAAGACCTGAGGCAGAACAGAAGTTCACACAAAGAAGACTCAGACTGGTAGTGTGTGCCTACAGTCTATGGTGTGGGCTCATTTATGTTGATAATTCTGGAAAAACAAAACAACATCTGAACTCAAAAGGCACCAACAGAAAGGTCTGAGTTAGCTTATCTTTTGTCTCAATCTTAACTCTTATTATTTTCAAAAATGAACCACCAGTGAGTTTAACAATTTCAAACTGAATGAGTTTAATGAGTTTTCCTAGAATTACCTTAGCACTGAGAAACATGTCACACAGGCTTTGTCTATTTTTACATGTATAACACCGGGTTTAGGTTTGTTTTGGTTTTTTTGTTTTTTTTTTTTGCATTTTAGGCCATTAGAGCATTTACAGTCTTTTACTTATCCATGGGGGAAATTCAGTCATTACAGTTGCTCCTATACACAGTAAGTAAGAATATCAAATAATATTAATAGAAGAAAGTAATTAATAAGATATAAATAAAAATATAATGAAAATAATGATAATAAAAGTATGTACAGAAGACAAAGTAAGCTATGTAGAAAATACATGGTTGAAGTCCCCGGAGATCAGGAAGAGGGCACTCTGGTGGTCTGTCTGGAGTCTTGCTATGGCAGCGTCGAGAACGTTGGACACCGTAGTCGGGTTGGCAGAGGGAGGATGTAAACAGCTACCAGATCTCCCTGCGCAGACAACATAGTCGGAGGCCCACAGGTGACAGGTGTATTGTTTGAATCACATTTTGGAGGGAAAACTCAGATATATAAAAGGTTTGTGAAAAGAACAGGTTGTTAAATTAGGAAGGGTCAATTTTGACCTTATGTATTGTACTGAAGAGCAGAGGTTCCCAAAGAGGGGGTCTGGATCTCCTTGGGGGAAGCGAGACACCAAGCCTTCCAATGCCTGCATATTTTCCCATTTTTGTGAAAACATATACAAAAATAATGGTAAATCTTGAATAAAACTAAGCTGGTTTTGCTAACCAGCTAAATTAAGTTTCCGAGGCTTATAGCCAGTGTATAAAAGTCCTCGAAACAGACATCACATTTGCGTCTGCTTAACATACCCTGTATGTCCACCAGTGCTCAAAATGAAGTTTACTTCTGTTCTGCCTCTAGCCTTTCAGAATGATTTTAAAACTATATAAATGTTTGGCTGTTGTGTCCTGTTTTCACACCTACGGCTCGTTTTCTGTTCCGATTCAGATAAAAAAATGAATCATAAATTGTTGAAATTCTCCCTTGGGTCTTTTTGTGTTCACACTACAATATTGCAAATATTGCAACGCACGACTTACATCATTACGTCACAGTCTTATTTTTCAGCTGCGTAGGAAAACAAATCACCTGACTACTGGTCACATATAGTGGGAAGCCAGCTTCAAGATGCTGCAACAAATGTTATAGATACAGAAGGTTACAAACTTGTGAGTCAGCGTATGAAAGAGAAAGGCTTTCTTCGCTCTGCCAAGCAGTGTCACATAAAGGTCAAGAAACTCTGACAGCATATGGCCAGCAGCACGAATCCTAGAATTTATTTACAGTAACTGTCTGGAAGCTTCCAAGATCCCTTTTGAGATGCTACCGAGCAAGACACTTGACCTGTGTGAAAGTGTTTCTTTTAAGTGTACTTGGAGCTGAAAACATAGAAGAGAGATAAACATATGACTGCTGTTATATTGTACTAACTGTTTCTTCTTTTCTGTTTATTCTCCTCTCTGTTGTTGCATCTCCTCCATCTCCTCCATGTGTGTTCTCTGCTGTGGAACGAGCAGGTGAGTACCTTACACTGATTCTGTGTTAAATGACAAACCAAGCCAAAGATGTTGTAGAATAAGAGTTCTTGTGTGGTTTGTTTGTAAGTCCTTGGATGTTGGAGTGGCTGTCTTACGTGTGTGTGTGTGTGTGTGTGTGTGCGTGTGTGTGCGTGTGTGTGTGCGTGTGTGTGCGTGTGTGTGCGTGTGTTTGTGTGCGTGGTGTGTGCGTGGGCACCCCTAATGGATGGAAAATCTCTTTCGTACTCCTACACAGAATCAAACCATCCAGCACTCACACTCCTAAGCACAAACATGTACTCATCTTCACTCTCTCCTCCTGTTGCTCTCTCTCTCACACACACACTCACACTCACTTACACATACAAATGCAATCTGTTTCCGCCTCTGTCTGTGTCTTCTTTTGGCAATCTTTGAGAACACTGTCCTGGTCCAAGTCCTGCCATTAATAAAGTTATTTCAGCCAAAAGTGATTTACTTAGTGATGGTCTTGTTTATCTCTCAGTCAGAGGCTCTGGCCTTGAGCTTGTGTCATGAAAGATTAGCTTTGTAATTGCTAAAAGTATACAAAGAACCAAGAGTTGCTAAGATTAGCTCATGTTATACCTAAGGTTAGCTTAAATTTTGCCTAAAGGTTAAAAGCCTTATTACAACTCTTAGATCACTGATGTTCTAGTTGGTATTTCTTTTATAATATCAAAATGCTGATGTCTTTTCTTTATATGAAAGTGGAACATACTGAATAAAAGTTCAGCATCATTTCAGGACTCTGTGAAAATTGAAAACAACAACAAGCATGTTTCCCTTTGAAGTAATTGTAAGTAGATTTGATGTTGATAGGACCCAATAAATGTTGGAAAGATGGAAAAATCAATCAGACAACTCTTAAGACTTGAGTATGACTGTAAAAGCTTTCATAGCTCTGTATGTAGTCGATAGTTGGATGATTAAAAGGAATGAGTCTGATGTTTCCCTCCATTATATGGCTCACTGCAAGACTACACCACTCCTGACATCATATTAGATACTGGGAGAATGGAAACAAGGCAGTGCTCAACTGAACTGATGTTGACACAATATCACATTAGATTAGCACATAATGCCTTATTTCATATAAACATATGCACTAAGTGGAAGAATTGGTGGAGGTACACCCACTCCTGTGTAGTGTGATCACCGTTTCAACAGTTGGAAATTGCTAAAGGGAAAATTCCCCTTTTGAAAGTTGCTCTGTAGTCCCTTTTGGGCTTTTTAAAAATTCTCTGTTGCAGTACTATCATATTATGTTTTTTTGTCTTTGTCAAAATGACTGGAAACTGATGTCCTCACCTGGTTTATATAAAGTTATATTCCTCTGTGGGCGCACGACTGCCATTAGGTACTGAACGACTGTCAGGTGATAGGAGAAAGACTGTCAGGAACTAGACTAACGACCCTACTTAGGACCCTTTGTGACTCCTGGACACACCCACGACTGTTAGTGGCTTTTATCTTTGAGCTCTGCCCCAGTCTGGTCAGAACTGAAGAAGCCATTCGGAGGAGAGGTGAAACCTCTTCAAGAATTTCTACCAGTCCTGTTGCCTTACGGATCAAGCTTTGGAGTCCTCTGTTGGTACTACAGTACAGGATGGTATATGTGTGTCTGTGTGTCCACAATGACTGGTGCAAAATATTTATACACAAAACCAGACAGAGTTTCAGCACAAAAATACAAACTCCACACACACACACACACACACACACACACACACACACACACACACACACACTCACTCACTCACTCACTCACTCACTCACTCACTCACTCACTCACTCACTCACTCACTCACTCACTCACTCACACTGAAAGTATAGAGTTTTTCCATCTTTTATATTGTAGGGAAGAGAAAAGCAGCTGCACTTGCTATCACAACAGACAACACAGGAAATAGCTAGCAGTCCTGGACACACCCATAGACACAACACACACACACACACACACACACACACACACATAGACACACACACACACACACACACACACACACACACACACGCAGACACACACTGCTGGCTGTAGTTGTGTCAATATGCAGCAGCTGAGCACGGCTTAAGTTGAAGATGAAAGTGTGAAGGCATGTGGCCTCAAGGCTCTTCAGTGCTTCTGTGCATGCGTGAATTTATGAAGACCACAAGCAGTCATTTATAATAGATTATAATGGTAAACTTTTACAGTAAAAGTTGTATTTGTTTCTTCCATTTGTCAAAGAGGACAATGAAACTTCAAGCTGGGAAGTTTCTTCACTGGTCGGTGGACGATTACACTTGTTGATTTAATTTATAGAATAAGTAAATAAGAAAATAATTGTGGTATCTAGTTTTTCTTGATTGATAAATCAATGGGTCTTCATGTTGTGTCAGTTATACTGCAGCATTTTTGTTTATTGTATTCCTCTTCTCATGCTGCATTGGTCACTTGTGGCCCACAACAGTGCTGTGCTCTTGCTCAACATCAGTCATAAGATGTGCTCAGAAACGATGTACTTCATTCAGTTTCAAGAAACTCTAGCTAATTTGACAAAAATGACTGTGGTATGGTAAGATCTTAGAGTCCAGGTTGACCAGTGTGCCTGTTTTAGCCACAGCTGATCAGTAGAAGGGTGCATGGGTTAAAAAAAGTAGTCATCAAATCATGGATGCTATAGTATATAGCAGGGCTCGAGATTGTTTGATTACCACTCTAGAAAAATTTCCATTTTCTCTTATAGATACTTGGCTAGGGGACATCTCTTTCAGGGTGGCAGTCATTCATCAAAACATCAACTCCCCTCCCTACACTTCTCGTTTACCGCTGTGTTTTTGTTTCTAATTGACATCAAATTGTGGAAGTTAATATTGCCAAACTCTATGCTCATTTAAGTTTCTCTAAAGTGTTGGTGGTCGTAATCTAAATGAAACTGTTGACATGGAAACCATCAAAAAGACAACAGAGCCTGGAGGGAGGGCAATGCAAGCATGAAAATGAAAGCATATGAATAGAAAAAGCCAAAATACAGATGTAAGGACACAGCGAGGCAAGGAATTACTGGAAAAAGCAACACACTGAAAGCATTGCAGTACACGGTGGTTTGTGTTAATCAGGGTTAGGAAAGAGCCTCACAGGCTGCTCTTGATGGGATTCGGCGTGTAATCAGCTGGAATAATGTTTGGACTGCGACAGAGCCCTGTGGGACCGGGTGTGCATGTGGCAAGAGACTTGGGGTTAAACACCAGCCAGGGCAGTACAGTGCACTCAGCAGACCCGAAAAAGTTTAATCAAGAACCTGCTGCTTTTATTACACCCTGGTCTCCTAGCTTTACTCCCTCCAATGTAAGTTTTTTAGTTCTTGGACAATGAACATCTCAACCAGACAGTAGTTATGATCCAAGATTAAAATCACAACATCTGTGAGGTCCAGGAAAAGGGGATGTAAGATATTTCATTCAACAATAGCTAGAAATAATTACACTCCTTTATTCCCTGCACTTCTACAAATACCAACATCAAACACTTCATTGTGGGGTCATCCAGCTGCTGATGGAAAAGTACACCTTTGAAAATGATGTCCCCATATTATTGACCCTCAAGAAGGCAGTCTGTTTTAGAAGTGTATCCAGAAATGGAGAGATGCTGCAATTTGAACTGCGTGGTTTTGGTGTCTTTCTTTGGTTGGAAATTACTGATGATGTTCTTAAAGTTGACTGTCCTGTCTTTAAAAGAAACACACCTTTTTTCTAACAATGCTTATGATTGGATGTAATATTTCAGTCCATGTTGACACTTATACTGATATTTGGCTTTATGGTTCCAAAAAAAGAAAAGTAGAGATCTAAGGGAGTCTTACTTTAGACACTCCTATCTACACTGGAAAAATGCCCCTCCAAAAACAAGAAAAAAAAACTTATTTCAAGATATTTTTTACCTTGAAGTACGCAAAAAAAATCTGCCAATAGAACAAGTGAAAATTTGCTTTGTAAGATTTCTTAAAATGAGACATAATATTTAAAAAACTGTGATCATAACAGTAGCAGGGAAAACTTATTTTAAGCAATATTTTACCAGTATTTTAAAGCTTAGTGTCTCAGAATATGCCAGGAATGCTAACAATTAGTATTTTTTCACTCAAAAAAAGATTTCTGCACTAATAAATATGTCAACTTCTTCAAGATTGTTTGACTTAACAAGATATTTAAGATACATGGTCTTAAAAGAAGTCCCTCTATCTTGCTCAAATGTTAATTTTTAATTTATCTTAAATCAAGTGGGATAAGACATTTTGACTAAAGATGAGACAATTTCACTTGGTAAGATTTTGAGTTTTTGCAGTGTAGGGATAACTTTGACTGGTGTTGCTAACTTTGTGTGAGTGTGAAGTTACTCACATTGAAGTGTATACAGTGTAGAAACAGAGGGGTAAGTACCTTTACTCCACACTGTGTGTTGAATTGCATTCTGGTCCATGAAGTCCACTGTGGGAGTTAAAATGTGGCTCCCAGTCTCCACTATGATGGATGACTTTTAAATTTGGATGTTAAAGCTCCTGTGAGGAACTTTTAGTTTATGTTGATTTTGGTAACCCCGTTGGACAAACCAGTACCCTCAATTTCCTTGGTGTTTTTTCCTGTACATGCGTAAGTTATTTTATTTATCAACAGAAATCTCAACCTGCTTTTTTTAACAGCAATTTGTATCTCTTACAGTGAATCTTTGCTTTGGAAAAATGGAAGAAAAGGCTGCTTTTGGCAGCACACAGTTAACCACTTTGTCTGCGCTCCCCTGGCAGCAGTTTCACACATTGAAAAAACTTGATGGAAATGATCCATCTTTTCAATTATGGTCTTGTTTGCTTTTTTAGCTCACAAAGAATCATCCATATTAGTTTCAGTCTGTTTCATAACCAGTTAAAAACTCCCCACTGGCTTTTAATACCTATTGAGCGAGACATCCTACATTTTAGTTTTTTGTTTTTATTTATCGTTTCTTTTTTCTTGTTATCTATTGTGTTTTTAATATCTGTTCTTTTTAATTACTATTTGTTTTTATTGATTGTGTTTTTTAAGCTTGTACAGCACTTTGGCCAACTGCGGTTGTTTTTTAAACGTGCTATATAAATACAGTTGACTTGACTTGACTAACAAAGCGCTCCCTTTGATTTTAAGGAATGGACACTTATTGCAACATAGATTCTGTAAATCAACCTTTTCTGCTGTCAAATACAATAATTGCAGCTAGAAGTGTTTCACGTCAACTCTCAATATCCACAGAAGGTAAAAGATTAAAACCAATGGATCATGTTAAACAGCTTAATCAATGACAGAAGTTCATGGATATCAAATCAGAACCAAAGAAGGTGTGAAGCATTAATACTCACAGCTGGTTTACCACACAGAGCCTGGATTAAAGCAGTGCCTTCACATGCGTTACACATATGCACACAGAGATGCTGTGTGCATCTCATTGATACTTGCCTTCAATCATAAACAAGTATGTTACGCACATTGTAAACTAACTGACGCCCACATTAGATTGCCCACAGTTTACCCTCCAATCAGACATCAAACAGCAGTCAGCTTTTGATCTGGTAAATTGGGTGTCATTGGGGCACACGTTTCTCCCATCTCCCTCCATCAGCAAACAGCCATTTGTCCCTATCACTGATTATCCATCTTATCTGGAGGCCATCAGCTTGGCTGATTAGGACATTCCCTGAATTCCATCTTTCTCCTGGATGTTGGAATGTCTACATTTCTGCAGCTCATTAAAACTTTGGCTCTTACTGCACATGCTTTCCTGTAAATCTTTTATTTTCAATTACGTCTTTGGGGCCCGTGTATGGTGGCCCTTGCCCTATAATGGCACTGTTTATTGAGAAGCTAAACATATTTTGACCTCTTCATTTTCCATTTTCATGACTTAATCATTCAAATATTTAAACACGTGAGGCTATAATTACTTGTCTTACACTCAAAAAACTTATTTTGGGTGACTACAAGTCTGCATTTGTGCATGCTCTGTGCACATGTTTTCCCTCAGGTCCTTTCCTATTTTTATCTGAATTTATCAACGATTATTCAAACAGAAAGGTTTCTATTGCCTTAAAATATCTCCTGTAGGAGTGAGTCCTGGTCAATTACTGTTATTACTGCAAGTGTCCCGCTAAGTGTTGAAAAACGGTCGTATTTTACCCCTAAGGTGCTAACAGCAACCATCCCATCCCATGCAGAGCAGAGTCACGCAGTCAGCATGACCTGCCAGCCTGTTATTCACAGTGCAGCCAATAGCAACAAAGATCTATGGACCACAGAGAGAGTCCAACGTGCATGCTCAGGAAACAGAGAGCTATGTTTTCCTCCAATTACACAACATTCCACTTTTGTCTGCCACTCATGTCACTTACATCAGCAGGGCAATGTTTTCCCCACCTTGACTCCACATCAGGTCTGCACTTCACTTTGTGTGTCAACTGATTTCCCAGAGTAGAGGGGAAATTTGACTCAGAAATGTTTTTCTCCTTAGTTATTTTAAAGCCTATAGGGGTTCCTGGTACATGACCCAGCCTGAGTGGCTTTAATCAATCCAAGGTCCTTTAAGATTTTTATATGCAAAAACATTTTTGAAGCATGTAGCAGCAGCTTTCAAAAAATAAAGTTTTGATAAATTATAAGTCAAGTCCCCTCATTAGCACATTATACACAGCCTACACACACTGAGCATTTCAAGTGCCAAATCAAGTCCACTTGATTGTGCTTGCTGCAGAAACAGCTGGATTTTTAACTTGAATATTTGTCAGACTTTATGCAAAAAGCAGAAACAGTGTTTGCCCCTGTGCATGCTTATAGAACAAAATAAGTCTTTATATCTTTTTATTAGATTTTTCTCTGCAACCACAAATAGCATTTCTGAAAGGTAAAATATAAGAATGGGAATGTTGAACATTCAAATCTTTAGGATTGCACCAAGTCATGCACTAATTACTTGCTTGTGTCTTCATTCGGCTGCCATCTTTAATCTTTATTGTGGCTGCATGATTCTCGATCAAACGCTGGATTAACACAAGATGCAGAACTGCCGTCACTGTAGCAGAACAAAGTGTATATTTTCTGTGGCTCACCCATGAGAGATACAGCTCTCTTGATGTGTGTTGGTTTATCAGGGGAAAAGACAGAGAAAGGGAAAGGACACTATAAGAGGAGGTATAGCTGTTTTCTTTCTAGCCTGCAGGCTGACTACGTCCCATTTCCACCAGACTGGAAATAGTGAAAATTAAATTCTTCCTGTTTATTTCTCTCTCTCTTCTCTCTAATTTTCAGTCCTCCTTAATGCTTCTCTCTTGTGTTGCTTGTTCACCTGTCCTAATTGAATAGGACCACAATTTAATTCCCTCCTAGTTTCTGTTGCATGACAATTCTTCATGCTGAATGTGCCTTTACTCACTGTTTTATTGAATTGAAACTCCAACACAAAGTCTAAAATCATAACAAAATGTTAGCTAGTATAAAATTGACCTGTTAAATTAAAGATTTTAGTCTTGTCAGGAGGAATGGTTTAATGCTCCTGAGAGTCTCCTATTAAAACCAAAGTGAATGGAAAAACCCATCAACTCTATTTCCCTGGTTAAGACTCTCTAGAGCACCTGCTGTGTTTTGCACTGCGTGCAGAAACAACAGCAGGTAATTGGATAATATATTTCATCAGTTATAAAAGTGGAGCAAGAAGACATATTCAGCCAATAAATGTGAAACAGAACACCAAGAACAAAAAGGATTCATACAGAAATAAGTGTGTGTGCAACTGAGTGTGCTCTCTGGACCCAGAGAAACTGAAATGTTAGTACAGCAAAACACCACAACAAACTTATCATTATTTTTAACAAGGACAACAAGAATAACTTAACAAATAAGCAAAAGAAAAGAATACAAAATATTTTATGTCTGTTGTGTAATTCAGAATTTACAAGACGTCCCAAGTAGCTTTAGGGATTATATCTCCTCTCTGTGTGGTAATTGCAGCCAATAACACAGCATAGGTTGCTCTTTTATTTCAAGTAACAGAAAAGGTCCTGACAGTGTGTTTAAGAGACTACAGTATCCATGAAATGTCTTTGTCCGTCATAAAAAGCATTCTCACACATTGAGTGACCACTGGTCACAAGGGAATAGACCTTCTACTTTAGGTTTCCTGGCAACCAGTTCACCTTTTTTACCCAGCACAGATTGGCCTCGATGGGTGCAGGAGCCATAAAGATATTTTCGGCTCACTCACACCTCTCACCTAAGCTATCCAAACACAAGGCAGTCCATAAAATTATTCTCAGCAGAGAAAGCTTTTCTTCTGGCTAAAGACTTTCACCTTTACTTTTTCCTCTATGTCTGCTTAAACTTTATTCAACTTCAGAGAAAAGGAAGAGAGACAAACATGCAAGGCAAAAAGTTCAGATCAAAATTAAGAATTAGTAACCCCTACTTATAAAATCCCTCCTTTTCTGTGTCTTGTTTTAACCCCCACAGTCTTAGAGCAGGAGGCAGAAGAACAGCTGGATCCGTGTGGGCTGATACATGTATTGACGCATTTGATTGCTGCTTAGACTGAGCGAACATTTACAAATATGCATATTCATGAACACACATTTACTGAACTCTCTATGCCATTAGCAGCTCACATATATTTAGTGTAGACACATATTAACACTGCCATAAACCCCACTGAGTAAGGCTCTCTACAGTTCAGTTGCCCTCTCAGTGTGCGATGGGAACCAGTCAGCCATCTGTTGGCCTAATGAGCTGACTCCACCTCACCAGAGCACTCTGCACAGTTCACCCCTTAAATTCCCTTGCTCACAGCTCAACTGTGTGTGTGTGTGTGTGTGTGTGTGTGTGTGTGTGTGTGTGTGTGTGTGTGTGTGTGTGTGTGTGTGTGTGTGTGTGCGTGTGTGTGCGTGTGCGTGTGCCTCTCAATCACAGCAGAAGTGCTTCTCCTCAAAGTTCCGGACAGATTTCTATTTTTTGGTTTACTTTGTTTTGTCTTCCTAAAGCAGGAACCTAGAGCAGGTCTTGTTAAACTGTCAGTCAACCTATTGCAGCCTCACAGCCTATTTCCTCCAAAATAACTTTGTTGACAATTTAAAGAACAAACTTACTTCCATGGCCTTAAATGTAAGGCCATGGAAGCCTTGTTTACCAAAAGATACAGGCCAACAAACATGACCAAGACAGCACTATTGAATCAGGGTGGTCTTAATATCAACTTCCCTCATTGTCTGTCACCTCTCGTTTTCATTAAAAAGCTCTGATTTGAGCTCTGACATTAATCTTCATGGATTTTAAACAAAATAGGAATAAAAGCTTTTAGTTTTTATCACATTGTATTCCCCATGTTGTATTTATGGCATCACTTCATCACTTGAGGTTTGTAAATGAAGAATACCTTTAAGAATGATCCAAATTGAAAATGATCTTATCCTTGTTGTCATTTATAACAGTTTTCTGCTTACTTTGCTAGATATTTAACTTGCTTAATCAGTATCATTTCCCCTCAAGCCAAAATGGTGCCCTCAAATGCCAAAAATTACACATCAGGTATATTATCAAATTAAGCACATTTGTTCCTGCTCCCAATTTGAGGATAAAACACACAAATTAATCTGGCAAACTTATTAGAACATTTAACAGTTTTGTTTTCATAGACAGGGAATTATTGAACCCTGTTCAATAATTGACGTAAAACTAAACTGCTATTTTTCACTCTTCAGAGCAAGAAAAAGAGCTTTCAAAAGGAACCTTAAAGAACGCCCTACCCTAAAACAATCCAGGCAAAATACAATATTAGATTTCTTTCTTACCTTACTTTGGGGCGGCTTTGGCTCAGTGGGTAGAGTCGGTCGTCTATCAATCGGAAGTTTGGTGATTTGATCCAAGCTACGGCAGTCACATGCCAAAGTGTCCTTGAGCAAGAGACTGTTCCTTCGACTCTGACCCTTGGTTTGAACAAGACTTTATTCCTGTGTTCTTTGATTTCTCAGACCTAACACCAAGTGTTGTTTCATATGAGGTTCAGTGAGAAAGAAACATGAAGCATTTATGTTAATTCAATTTTGTTTTGTTTTCATTTTGTTGTTTTTTATTTTGGTTTTTTTTGGGTGGGGGCAAGATTGATACAAAATGATACAGATACACATTCTGAATCTGAATACACAGTTCTGTTACATCTCCTCCTCTTTTTTTCCTCACTCATTCTCTATCTGTCTCTCTGACATCTGTTGAGCAGCACACTGCACAGAAGTCTTGAAGGGGTATTATTGAGATGGGCGCTGATAGGAATCTGATGCATGAGTGTGCATGGTTGGATTTGTGTGTGTGTGTGTGTGTGTGTGTGTGTGTGTGCCTGTGAGCCTGTGTTTTTAAGAACCCTGTTAGCTGTTGGCTTTCTACAACAGTATGTCAGTCTGTGTCTAGTTAGCGAGAACACACGCACACACCAAAAGCTTTCCGGCTCTTCTTGCACCCGTCTCCCATCCACCGCACATCCCACATCATGGAAAGTTGGCTCCTGTCCGGCTCTTTCTTTCTTTCTCTCTTTCTTTCTTTCTTTCTTTCAGTCTGTATTCCTCTCTCAAAATGTACTATCTCTCTCTCTATCTCTCCACATGCTGTTTCATATGGCTTCGTTGTGGAACAAGAAAACTAACAGCTGCCTCTTAAGCTGGTACAGTGAGTACCGGTGAGGAGTCAGAGCTGCAATCAGCCTTTGATTTAGCAGGTTTGGGTCTGTGTCTGCTGCCCGATTGAGTTATGATTAGTTTTTGTGAATTCCTTTACAGACCAACCCAAATTTTAGCTACAAATTTGTACACCTTCCCCCCCATAGTCCTTCCTCCATCCAACAACCACAACCTCGGGTAAAAAGTATATGTTCTTGAACCCTCGTTCAAGGCATTGCATTAGCAGGTAAGCATTCTAACCAGATATTGAATTTGCTCCAACTCTGTTTGACTTAGCTTCTTGAACTTTCTGAGGGATGAATCTGAGGGTGACTTTTTTTCCTTTTGATGGAGAGAAACTCTTTCAGCAGAGAGCAGAGAGAGCTGGCCCGTGCAGCACTGTGTCCTTGGCCCGGCTCTGTTTGGTCAAGTAGTTGCTTAGAAATAAAACCTGATGTTTTATTGCTGCCATCATCAGGTAAGATACAGCTCTAGACTGAATAAACACAGGGATTAACTAATGGATTGTTGGCAAGAGTCGTCTTGACTGCATACCTCATTCTCACTCCTTCCCACTCTCAGTCCCCCTTTCCCTCATATTGCCCTTTGCTTGCATCATGTATTACCTACCATACTAGAAGACAGTGAAGAGACTCTTGAAAGACTTATGTCCAAGGCAAGGCAACTTTATTTGTATAGCGCATTTCATACACGAAGGCAACTCAATGTGCTTGACATTAAAACATTAAAAGCATTGGAAACATTCAGACAAGCATTAAAGAGCACAATTAAAATGAAAAATATAATAAAACAGAAACGATAAGGATAACTAGAAATACATTAAAAGAAAATTTAAAATTTGCATTTAAAGTGAGTTAAAAATAGCCAAGATAGGAAGGCTGTGGCAAATAAAAAAGTCTTTGTCTTTGATTTAAAAGAGGTGAGAGTTGGAGCAGACCTGCAGCTTTCAGGGAGTTTGTTCCAGATATGTGCTGCATAATGACTAAACGCTAACAACAATGTCCAACACCATTTCTTGCCTTTGGTATCTTGTTGTGTGGGAACTAGCAAGGTTTGCAAGGCTTATACTGGATTCCTGTTCAGATCATTCACAAATGTGTGTACATTTTGCAGCAGAAGCAGAAGAAGGTTTTGGGCTTATGCTTGGATTATCTGCTGCGATTTAGTAAGCTGGGCTAGCATCAAACGCTAGCCCGCTGCTAGTGCGGCATTTCTTTCTTTCCTTCCTTCTACTTTCGACATTTCACCCGACAAAAACTAGCCAAGGAAGGACTCCTGCTATATCACTGTGTCTTAGCAGTAAGCTAATGTTCAACTGTTCAATCTCTTAGTTCAGACAAGTTAACAGCTGTCCTTGTGTGGTGTGTGCCTCATGGAGCCCCTTCTGTGTTTTATCATCAAGTCTGCTGCCTCCTGTTTAAATCTGGAGGGAGTACAAGGTATTGGTAATTGACAATGGTAATGTCTTGAACTTAAATATTTGCTGAAGACAACACAAGTTGTCTGATTGTATTGAACACTTCTGATTTTATTAAAGCTCAAGAGGAGACAAAGACAGACTTAGGAAAGCTCATGCCCCATGAGATAACTGGCCAGCCAAAACGCTAAAAAAACACACAAAAAAAAAAAGTCTTGTGATTTTATTTTGGCAGTGGAAATTTGTCTGTAAAAGTCAAACCGCCCTGTAAATGTGTGACGATTCAGGGTAGGATATATCTCTTTTACAGATTTTGCAAAAACAGTAATTGGGAGGGGTTGTTCGTAAAGTGTTATTGGTGTTATTTTTACAAAGTTGTTGGTCCCAGTAGTGTTGGTCAATCATGTATCAGCAGGCTTTGATGTACGTGGGGAAAAAAGTCTGTGTGGATTGCAAAAAGCAGGTGGAACACAATCTGCCATATATCATGGCTCCAGACTGCTTGGCTGCATGAAAGTGCCGCTAATAGTCTGCTCTAGTTGAAACACTTCAACTTAAGCATCAAATCTCTCGATGCCCTGTCACTGAAGCTATATGTCCTAAAGTGCTTCAGAAATGTTACAATGTCATTTAGCAGACACTTTTATCCAAAGCAACGTACATACGAGAACAAGATCAACACAAGCAAAGATCTAGACAAGAGGAAACAAGATCAGTAAGAGTAACAAAGTGTTTCAAGTCAATTTGGGTGCAGGTACTGCCAAGCAGTGTAAAGGCAATGCACAAAAGTAAATAAGGATTTTTATTTATTTATTTATTGTAAAATGAGGAACATCTACAATGAAGCAACCAAACAATTTAAGCCCTTCCATTATCATCATCAACAATTAACTAGTCATCACCACACTAATTACCAAAGTACCAAGTGCTGGGTCACTCAAGAGCTGAACACAGATTCCCAGAGAAGAGCAGGACAGTGCGAGTCAATTGTACCTGGAAGACATGATCTGCCACTGGGGACAACAGTGGAGAACAGTCTAGCTAGGTGCATAGTATTTCCTAAAGAGCTGGGTCTTTATCTGTCTTTTTGAAAGTAGAGAGGAACTCTGCAGATCGAATGGAGTTGGACAATTCATTCCACCATTTAGGGACAACAGAAGAGAAGAATCGAGCTAGTGATTTTGAGGCCTTATGTGCTGGAAGCACTAGGCGCTGATCAACCTTACCTAAAAACAGAAGCATTTAAAAGTTGTTTCCTTTAACTTTTGAGGTCAGATCTGAAAAATCTGCATATTGATGGTTATGGCAAAATTAATTGAAAATAAATCACAAGAATATTGTTTTCTTGTTCAGGTTTATACTGCTGGAGATTGACACAGTGAAACCTCTTTGTGTCGCTTAGTATTTACAGTGAAACTGAGACTAGCCAGGCACATATTAATGGGCACTCCTCCAGAGGATGTAATGAACCAAGAGATTACTGTTTTTTGTTCCCACATATCTGGAAGGGCAAATTTTCCCTTTCTTTTGATGTGAAGACACAGCCTCTTCTGAAGTTGCTGATTGGACTGTAAACAATGCAATTCACAGAAAAAGAAGCCTTAGTTGGAAGTTGTTTTGTGCTACCTGCTGGCTACTCAGGAAATACTTAGGAGTTGCACGTTGTTCCTAGAGGCATGTATCATCATCAGACAATAGCAGATGTGTTCTGAGATTGGGCCTGCATGACTTTGAAAATGAGGTTGTGACAGAATGAGTAGCACAGACACACAAATGTACAATCATAAACTGTAAACACAGCTATTGAAAAGGATAAAAACGTGATCAACACAATGATAGCTGACATGGTGAGATCCAACAAGGAACTGAAAATAGATTGAACACGCTCAGTCTGTTCTCTCAGCTTGTCATCTCTTTCCTTCTATCTTTCTCTTGTTTTATTCCTGATGTGCCGATTCACCAGACCATTAATAGGAGGAGAGAAAGTTATTTATAGCTAAGCTCATCTTTATCTTTCTATCGCAGTCTCCGCTAGCCCTGCTGCTTTCATCCTGGAGAACCTGCTGAACTCACTTCTCCTGAAGAGTGCGCTCATTTTGATTCAGCATGTTCTCTCTGTGCCACTTTTGAGCTCTGAGTGCCACTCCTCTTCTCTTCACACGACTGTGCTGTCTTCTGACTGCTTCATGTTTCTTTCTCCGACTGTCTTCCTTTGTGTTTTCAAATACGTCTTTTTCCCTGTTGCTTCCCTCACTCTCTCGGTTTCTCTTTTTCTGTCTGTGTTTCCGTTCCCTCCCTCCTTCCCGTCTTGATTGAAAGGGTATGCATGGTTGGCACAGAAAGAAAGAAGGAAATAGATAATGATACCAGACTGTATTGTGTGGAAAACCCTGACCTCTCACGTACCAATGCGTCCCACACACATAAAACACACACTTTCTCTCCTTCCCGTTCTCATATGTGTATTTCATATAAACACACAGAGGAAAACGTGCACCCTTTTATAGTGTTCCTCCTTTTTATCATAAATATACTTCTACATGTGCAAGCTACACACATTCACAACACACACACACACACACACACACACACACACACACACACACACACACACACACACACACACACACACACACACCAATTTACGAGCCTCATGATACATTTCAAAGGAGAAGATTTACAGACACACGCTCAGACGCACACTTTCTGCTTAGTCTCTTTGAGGTTTTTAAATCTTCTCCCACTTCGATATGTCATCTGGGAGGCAATTTATTACCAACATGAAAAAGTAAAGTCAAATATTCTCCTCTGTGAAGTTGTGTGTATGGTGAGTACTGGGCTGCATGTGAGTGAGTGTTAATTTATGTATTGTGCTTAAATGTGTAAACAAGACTTCTGATGTAAATCAGATTTTTTGTTTTGTTGTAGTTTTTAAGTGTTCTTTTCCCCAAGTTGTGCTTAAATCAAAGTGTCCGACACGGCTTTTTGGTACATGCAGTATTTCCTGTGAAGTCGGCAGTTCCAGCAGCAAAAAGATTGTCTCTGTGGCTGCATGTGAGTGTTATTGAAAGACACCTTAATGTGCTTTGACTTCACTTTTCAATGTCATTGTCTAATATTTTTCATTGAGTTCAATTTGTAGAGTTACAAAATAGTAGGAACTATTTCAGGTGTCTCTGGTACTAGGAAAAATAAGTCCTGTTCATTTTTCCTAAAGACTGCGGTCTAAATTTCTATTCAGAGAAAAATAAAGGTGGTTAGTTAATGTGCCGTTTCCATCCACTATTGTTATGTCAATATAATCAATAAGTTGTGTTGCTTATTCTCTAGCGAGGTTTATTTAACCAACAGAGGTGAGGATGTTGTAAGAGCTCCATTCAAACCTCTGAATGGAGCAGCAAATACACTAAGAAGCAGCATTCCTTTTTACATCATTCATTGAATAGAATAGAATAGAATGCCTTTATTGTCATTGCAACAAGTACAACGAAATTGAAAGTCCTCATTAGATTACAAAAACAATGCACCTAACGACAGAGCCACCAGCCGCACGTCCATGCGTGCAGCCATCTTGGATCAAGAATAGAAAGAAATGTTCATCAAAGATGACAGATTGGCCATAATTATCAGCCACCACCTCTACAGGGTCCAGGACTGAGCTGGCCTTCTTCACCAGTTAGTTCAGTCTTGGTCTCCTGTATCCTGTCTGCCCACAGCAGGTGAAATCCTTCCAATGTGGCATTCGTGTCCGGTGTTAGCTCTGTTAGCATGATGCTACTCTGCCAGTATTCTCTCTGGTGCTGGGTTAGCTCGTCCACCTTATCGTAGATAGATCTTACATTCCCCATAACGGGTGGAAGGACAGGTCCATGTCGTCTTTTCTTAGCTTGCACCTCAGTACCAGCATGTCATCCTTGCCTCCTTCTCCTCAGCTTGCAGGGAACATTGGGCAAGGTTAGAATCTCCTCTCCTCATCACTCAGGAAAGATATGATTTTATTCCTTGATTTCAAACAAAGTGGTTCTGATCCTTAATTTTTCACTCAACTCAAACCCATACAACACGTGTCAGCAAAACCTTTTATTTTTCAATCATTGTGACACAGACCTCAAAACCAGCAATACATAGCATTGACATACCAATTAAGTACTTAATTCACCAGGGAGCTGATCAGTGCACCATCACAGGGGGATTAAACCAATAGAGATATGCCATGTTTAATGTTCAATGACGATCTGGCTCCTGATAAAGCAATCATACGTCTCTCTTTATTATAATGCAAATGCGACATGTGGGCTCTTGTTGCAGTATCAGAGGTAAAATAACACTTTAAAGTTACACCTGTTGCTTCCGGATGCAATTTGCTATGCAGTTTTATATAATGGAGTAGATTTTTCCTGAGGCAAAGTCTCTGAAAACAGACAATTCAAATCTGAACAAATTAAAAGTGTGATGATTATGAGGCAAACTGAATACCTCCGCCTGAATGCAATTATAAAATAAAGCATAATTGTGTTCTCAGAGACCTTGCCCCTGGAAAAATGTGTCCGTTATATTTTTTTATTCAAGGCCTCAAAGTTCTGCAAAGTGAATAGACAGACAGCTGGAAGAAAGCACAAACACTGATGATCTTTTTCTTCAAGCCCAGACCTTGAGCTGAGCGCGTTCACTAATGTGCTTCACTGATGTTTTAATTCACAGTGCTTCACACAAAATGATTTCATCTCTTCACTGACATTCATCTTTTGTTATTCAACTTTATAACATTATTCTTTATCTGTGGGGTGAAATAAAAGGTCAGCATAACTAATATTTTTGTCCAGTTTATTTTATGAGCCAATTTTATTAAAGACAATGACACTTTGTAAATCATCATTACCAATGGAAGTTATTTTCTGCTTTATGAAACAGGACGTGGACACAGAAACAAAGAGAAACAGAAAATGTAGTCTTTTGATTAATTTCCCAAAAATGTTCACAAGCACATTTTAGTCATTACCACTCTCATCAAAATAATTAATTATGTGTATGCTATAAGTTATTTTTGGCAGTATGGCTTGCTTCTGGGAGCTCCCTGTTTTTTCACGTGCCAAAGTGGAATGCCAATGCCTGAGGTGGGGAGAGCACACCTCCCCTCTCTGTCATGTGCATACATGAAAAGCCAAGACAAGGGAGTGCAGCAGCAGCAGCAGCAGCAGCAGCAGCAGCAGCAGCAGCAGCAGCAGCAGCAGCAACAACTACCTCTGGGGTACAGAACAGAGCGAGCATCAGTGAAAATAAATGTGACACTGGTAAAATCATAGTAGAAAAAGGAGGCGCTGTGTTGGAGTGGTTTGCAAGGGAAGCAGAAAAGGTAGGCTGGCTAGAGCAGTTATAATAGAACACCCATTTTGCTATTTGTTAATTGGCTGCATAGATATTATCAGCTGATAGGGGCTGGTGTTAAGAGCAGCTGATGTTCTGTGGACTTCATGGCCTTCCAGAACTAAAGCTATGCTCAATTTTTAAAGGTTAACTTTTATTTTGGCTTTGGAAAAAAAGTTGACAGGCACCTTGCCTTTTCTTTTTTACAGACATGACGAAATGGACAACGCTTAAAAAACATGTTATCCATTGTTATCCTAAGTAAAGAAGCTATCCATCAGTCTGACATGTTTCTCTTTGAATGACGAACTTGATCAGCCGACAAAGAGCTGTACTCTAAACTAGTGAGATAACACCTGTTATTCTTAGAAAAAAGCCCAAAAGACTCACAACTTTGTTTTAGAGAAGTCACAGCGTTTCTGCCTTCTTATTTACACAGTGCCCATTTACGTCTGAGGTTACACAAAAATGCTTTTATAATGCTGTGCTGCTGAGTTGTAAGAACATACTACTAATAATACCTCTACATTGTAATTTATTGAGAAAATCCTGAGGCACATTTGGCAATCATTCAAAATAAAATAACAAAGACAGTTATTTTAATTTAACACGTGTTCTGATCCTCCTTCAGATTACCATATCACATTGTCTTTTAGGCTACGTTTACACTGCAAGGCTTAATGCTCAATTCCGATTTTTTGCTCAGATCTGATTTTTTGTTTGCCTGTTCACATTACCATCTACAATGTGACCTGTATCCGATTCCAGTGTGAACTGTTTGCGGCTCCGAACTGCCTCTTATGCGCAAAAGAACAGTAACAATGACGTCCCATGCAGCTGTTTCACAAACGTAAACATGGAGGAAGTCAGCATTTTCGCCTTTGTTACAAAGTTTTTGTGCAGTGGGAGGCGGAGAATGAATGACCAGGTGAGGAGGAGGTCAAGTATAAAGAAAAAGAGAGCCAAAGTCCAAGACCTCACTGTCCCGCGATTGACTTGCTCCATCATTGCTATCCTCCATTTTTGCAAGGCTACCGCTGCGCAGAATTGTGACATGTGTCGCCATAAAGTGACGTGAAAGTATCAAATGTGCATCAAATCCGCCATGGATGTTCACACTGAGGTCTCATTGAAAAACATCTGATCTGTATCTGATTCAGGACCACATATGGAAGTGGTCTAAATCTGATTTAAAAAAAAATCTGATTTGGGCCAGATTTGAGTGTTCACATTGCCTCTAAAAATCACTCACTTGACCCCCAAAAAATGGTATTTGGGCCACTTTTGCCTGCAGTGTGAACATAGCCTTGGTTGCTGATCAATCTTGGAGCTTAATTGAGAATGACATGTCAGATACTCTTAATTTATTTTACTTTCAACTATGAGCAAAGCAGTACAACAGGATATTAACTGCCCACCCTTAGTGTCACATCAGAGGAAGATCTGAATGTCAGTGGCAGGAGAATTTGTTTTTTCTTTAATTTATTTTTACCCAAACCAAAACATACAAGGAGAGGATAAGGAGCAGTCAGATGTTCTTACAACTCACAAACCATTTCATGTTAAACACATGCTAAAAACAGAAAACAAAACTTTAAACCAACTGTACGATAAAATGCAAAATATGGGAGTCATTGAAGCAGTGGTGTTTGTCTTCCTGGTCATAAGAAGGTACCTTGTATTCATGTGCACTAGAACTCTTGAATGAGGATGTGTTGAGTTAATGCAGGCTCTTCGAGGCTTTGAGGCTTGATCATGTTTTATTCAGCTGCTCGCATGGCGTTGTTTCTTTCTTTATACATGCATGCACAGTATTCTACATTTGTCTGCCTGTTTTAGTATTAGTCACACCCAAGGATTGAAAGGTGGTTCTTTTACAAGGCAGAGTTGCTGGGTTAGAACTTTGCATGGACAAACACACCTGTGAAACAACAGCTTGAAAAGACAACTGTATGAATTAGGCAAAGATGTATGCTTGCACCTGAAGGCAGCGTTGAATAACATATTGTCCTGTAGCTGCAATAATGTTTGTGCATTATTGACATGTAGCTGAAGAGGTTGCATTGTATACCAGTTACTTGTTGTCATGAGAATCAGTGGCTGAAACACAAACCATCACAAAGTTCACTACCACAACTGGATGCTGTTCGTACATCTCCTCTCCTTGTGGCCTGTATGTGTGGGTGACAGTGAAGAGCTTTTAGAGAAGGACAGTATCAGATGCAGATGTGGACGTTAAGAGCTATCAGTCATTTGCTTTAACTCTGACATTCTTCATTCTGAAAATATGGGTGCTTGCACCTCCCTTCCCATGTTCCCTCACGGATCCTGTTACAAGCAAACGCCAGCATCAATCATACAGGATAGGGGAATATACAAAGTGCTGGTTGAGAAGTACAGAGAGAGAAAACTGAAGGGGAGACAGAGAGACGGAAGGTGAGGAAGAAGGCAAGGTGGAGGGGAAAACGGAGCATAAAAGATTAAATAGGATGTTAGACTGAGAGGGAAAAGCAAGGAACTTAGTGTGTGCTCAGAAGCAACCCCATTTAAAGATCAGTAGAGATGAGAAGACAGTACACATCAGAGAGACAGATGGCAGATTTAAAAAACAGAGAGAGAACAGCATGCAGAGGCTTTTAGCCAGTACATATGTTGCCTTAGAGCTGCCGTATGAATTCTAATTACCAGCTCATTAACCAAGTTAACATATGACTTACAAGGGCCTGAGTGGTTTCCTTGTGGGCAGCATAGAAAGGGTACTTTGGGTCAGACCAGCTCAAAGCTACCACTTGATCGTTTAGGATTTATTTTCTAAGTAACATCCATGACAGTGACTTTAAAATGTCTTCCAATTAATATTGTGATGGTAGATAGGATTTTCGTTTTGGTGCTTACAGCAATAAAAAGTTACGGGAACATGTACTTCCCAAAGGACTTAAGGGACTATTTTGAAGTGAAAATAAGGATGAAAATTAGCACTGCACAGCTGACACATTGTTTCTGGAAACAAATGCTACTCTTGATTTTTTTTATAGTGTGCATGCTTCAGTCAGGTTCAATTAAACTAATTTGTGTTAAATTGTGTTATGTAAATAATTATGTATAATGAATGGGTGGTCATCAAATCGGAATCCTTAAAGGGAGATACAAGACCTCTTCAAGTTTGGGATCTTGCTCAACCTGAGGGCATCTAACTCACACAACTGCCCATTCACTAAACACTATCCCCTTTATTATCTGACTACCAACTAAAGACAAGCTTGCACAAAAATATACACACACATTCAAAAAATGAATCATGCAAATGTCACATCTTTTAATGTTGTTGCTAATATGACTACCGCTCATAGCTGAAGTTACCTTGTAGCAGCTTAGAGATGCTCTCACCAGCTTTTTTGCCTGGATAGCAGGACAGGATGTTGCTCCACTTTTCCCTATCAGAAATGGTTGGGTCTAGCAGCTCTTCGGGCTGCTCTCACATGTGTGCCTAGTAACTGTCACTATATATTGCCTCTCAAGATGCCTTAGATGGATATGAGCATTTTTACCACAGTGTCAATCAAGTTGTCCCTGGAGTCACATTTGCTTTTGAGAAGTAATTGCTGTTGTTATGTTGTTTTGATCAAAAAGAGTCAACTTAAGAGTCAAGTATAACCAAAACTCTGTGCTTCGATAGATTCCACTCCAAGTTAGTTTGACATTGTATTTTTCTAAATGTGAGTGATCGAACCCTTAAGAATAAAAAAGCATATCTGTTAAAAACTGATTCAAATCTGGGCAACAAACTTATGGCCCTTTTCCACCGGCCCGTCTTAGCCCTACTCTGCTCGACTTGACTCGACTCTACTCGGTTTGTGTTGCATTTACACGGGCCCGGTACCTCGTGTCAGATACCGGTTTTTCGTACCTGCTGTGCCCTGGTTCCAAGCGAGCTGAGCTGATCGATACTAAAAGGTGACGTCGACAGACTGCCGGCCGCTGATTGGTCAGAGAATGTTGTCACCATAGAGTCATAAGTGTGACGCCCAACACAGGAATCAAACCCGCCATTTTAAAAAAACGACATCAGTACTGCACAATGTCTGCACGCAAAGTTTCTCTGTGATCTGTTGATGAGGTCCAGACTCTCTCGCTTGGCCTGAGACAAAAAAGCCACAGACCGAGCAACAAGTACACCATTGCCGCGATGTCTTCCATTGAGTGGAGTCGAGTCGAGTAGAGCCGAGTCGAGTTGAGTAGGGCTTGAACTGTGTAGTGGAAAAGGACCAATAGTAAACATACAAAATGTTAAGGGATAAAAAAGTTATATGAATTATTCAATTGAGAAGCTCCAAATGCAAATGTGTAATGCCAGGATTACAGTTTTTCCAGATACTTTTGGCTAAAAGAAAAAACACAAGTTTGAGGTTGCTGTGGAAGACATTTTCAACAAGATCACAGTAACATAATGTGCATGTCTGAGGGATGAGATGCATTGGTGCAGTCAAAACAAATTACATTGGGCACTTTGAGTCAATGATGATGTCAAAGAAATATATCTAAAGTCAAGTCCTTATTGTCAGATAAAGATCTACAGAAACTTATTCATGCTTTTATATCCTCCCGTCTCGATTATTGTAATTCCTTGTACCCATGTTTTATTCAGAAATCAATCCACCGTCTTCAAACAGTTCAAAATGCAGCAGCTCGTCTTTCAACAGGAACTAAAAAATGCGCCCACATCACCCCCATTTTAGCTCATCTACACTGGCTGCCTGTTGATTTTAGGATTGATTTTAAGATTATTTTATTGACATTTAAAGCACTACATGGACTTGCCCCTCTCTATATCTCTGAGCTTTTATCCCCCTTAAAACCTGGATGCAGTCTGAGATCTTCTAGCAGTGCTCTGTTAGCTGTTCCAAGGACCTGACTGAGAACCAAAGGGGACAGGTCTTTTTCAGTCAGGGCTCCAAACAGCCTGCCAGAGGAGATCAGACTTGCAGATCAGTCCCTTGTTTTATGTCATTTCTCAAGACACATTTTTACAGGAAAACTTTTACTGTGTGATTTTATTTAATTCTAACTCTGTTTTTAAGGGTCTGTTTTATAAGCTTGCATGCTTCTTAGTTTTCATCATAGCTTGCAGCATTGCACTCATCTGCTTGTTGGGTTATTGTTACTGTTGATACTGCAGATGAAGTAGCAGTATCCTCTGGGTGACTGTGTGAACTACATGAAGCTTTTAAGACTGCTTCACCTGGTTCCAATAATGCGCCATAGGGTGAAAACCCTGCTTAATTTAGCCCCACAGAGAAGAAAATAGTCCCATCATTCTATGGTTTATGAATATTACCTGAGCTAACGAGCCAAAACATGAGCTAATTATCTCATTACATTTAATTTATGATGCAAAACTGATGTTTGTGATTGTCTCTACAGGTTCATCCTGGTGTTCGGATGTCTAGTTCTCTCAGTGTTTTCCACCATCCCTGCTCACCAGGAGTTCTCTTCACACTGCCTGCTCATCCTGGTAACACACACACACAAACACATACACACAAACACACACACACACACACACACACACACACACACACACACACACACACACACACACACACACACACACACACACACACACAAGTGAGTGTATTCAATAAGGATGTGTCACACAGGGAGAGCTTACTGAGTGCATATTATTCTACAACAATGAATTAGACGACTGTCACATGATGAGATTAACAGTATTGAGTGTGTGTGATGCTCATTCCTGCATTACAAACCTTGATTGTGCACTCTCAGCACTATAATGAACTGTAATGATCAGTCTTATGTTACACACAATCAAAGTCAAGCTGTTAAAATTTAATTTAGGCCAACCGTCTGTGCCTCAAATGTAATCAAGCAAAAAGCTATACTTCAGAGCAGGTAGTGAAAAAATAAACTGTAACTTTGTAGCAAGAATAAACTGGAAGAAATGATAGATCATCATCAACACATCCTATGCTAGTAGAAACACGTTCTATACAGAGAAGTGCAGAGACAATACTACTCACATCTTCCTATACTTACAGAAGCCTTCAGACATGTTGTCTTCCTCATGTTATATGTTGTTGAATCTCTGCCTCCACCCCATATGATGGAGGCTAAAACAGACTGTAGATTAAGTTACTGGAAATAATGAAAAGTATGATTCAAAAATATATTTGTATAAAATCTATAAATCTATTTGATTTCAAAAACATCACAGCATACACAGTGGGCCATTTCAAAAAGGCTTCTTATTTATAATATAGTTTAAAATATAGTTACATACTACGGACTATCCTGACTAGGGTTGCAAAATTCCGGGAATTTTTAAAGTTGGAAACTTTCCATGGGAATTTACCATAGACTGTATAAATAATGGACGTAGTATCCGTGACGTCACCCATCTGTTCCTGAGCGCTGTTTCGAAGCCAATCGACGGCGGCAGCCATATTGGAAATGCGGGACTCAACCAGGCAGAGTGTGACGTGTGAGCCTCCTAGCCAACAGCTATGTGTTCCCGCCTGTCAGTCACGTCAGTCATGTCCTTATTTGGGCAAAAAACTCGGAATCTTAATATCTTCTGAACCGTCACCTCAGAAAAAAATTCACCACCTATACAGTGTGTGCCGATAGAGAAATTAGCTCTGTAGAGCCAAGCTGTTTTTTGAACCAGTCTGTAAACATGTTTATTAATGCTGCAAAGATCATCCTTTTCCCATTCATGTCTATGTGGTTTCCGGTGTTTCTGCAGCCAGCCTCAAGCGGATTCTCGATGTATTGCAGTTTATAACACTTCCGCATGGGCTTCATCGTTTGAGAGTGGAGGTTGCCATTTGGAATTTATGGGAATAAACGGGAATAAACCAGGAATTTACTAAATTGAAGGTTGGCTCTTTATAGGGGACTTAAATACAGTTGGGGAAAATATTGAGGCCATGCCCCCTACAGGCACTGTGCATTCCTCCATCACATGCACAGATGATTTCTAGTATCCTGGACCACTTTTGAGCCCAGAGCACAAGACTATTGAAGCCACACATTCGAGCCTGTGGACTAAACAAAGTGAAGTAAGTTTTGATGATATTATGTGGTAATATATTTAACAAATTTGATGTATGGTACTAATGTTTAACTTACAATTATCAAATTTAATTGTATTATTTTGGATGGATGTCTGCTTATAACAAAGAAAATATTTATGCTTGGATATGATACCTTTCCATTAAATTACCCTCAATTCCCAGTTAATTCCCATGTAAAGTTTCCAATTTGGAATATTTCCAAAATTCCCCAGTTTAACTTCCCATGGAAATTTTCCGGAAACTTTCCGGAAATTTACCGGAAATTTTCCACCCCTTTGCAACCCTAATCCTGACATGTGACAGCTGTATTTCTGAAAAATAATTTATGTCTACATTTTTGCTTTTTGCTGAAATTCAACTGAATGGTGTCTGAAGCTAATGATACATGTTTATTAATTTCCTCTTTGGTAGTTACATGAGTAACAGTGAGTGAAGACTTTTGTACATACAGGACACTGTGTACTTGCTTTTTTGTTTATGTTTGTTTTGCATTAAATATAAAAGGGCTGGGTGAAGTGAAGGTGTAATTTTATTTACACTCTTAGCTGGTCACATCACTGGTTAAGGCTATAAAACACCTGAGCCAGTCACAGTGCAGCATTACAACAGCTCAACCAATAAAAGCCCACTTCTTCGTCAGGGAACAATAATGCTGTTGTCTGATTGATGCTGTCATGGATTGAGCATCTTGGTGATGAATTTATCCAACAATTGTAGATTTGCATCATTAATAATTACACTACACTAGTTTGCATTTTATAAACAGAAAAAAACACAAAAAGCTGCACTGACTAAAAAGAAAGATGGAAATGAGACAACATATACAGTATATACTGTAAATGTTGATGAGAAACCACATTCAAAAAGACACTGAAGTGCAGCAATGATAGTCAAAAAAATTCAGCTTTGAGGTCTGTCAGAGTAGACGGTTGTTTTTGTTGTGCATGAGTTTCTGTATTATTCTACCAACAAGTTGTGACTCTTTCCTTTGACTGCCTTTATTTCTTGTGCCTCTTCCTTTGTGTGTGTGTGTGTGTGTGTGTGTGTGTGTGTGTGTGTGTGTGTGTGTGTGTGTGTGTGTGTGTGTGTGTGTGTGTGTGTGTGTGTGCGTGTGTCTTGCAGGAGTTTGTGATGATTGTAGTGTTTGGTCTGGAGTACATCATCAGGATATGGAGCGCTGGCTGCTGCTGCCGCTACCGAGGCTGGCAGGGACGCCTCCGCTTCGCAAGGAAGCCGTTCTGTGTCATAGGTATGTCTGTGCGTCGGTGTGTTTGCGGCCTTATTTATTTAAGGACAGAAAAAAACAAGATATATACAAAAAAAAATAACAACACAAAGATGACTAACAACGTCAACCACATATCACCAATCATGGAGTGGAAATAAAACAGGGATCTTATCAATAAAGCAGTGACAACAAATTATCTTCTTCAGCTAATATTGTTCAAGTGATATCAAGTCTCTCTTTACACAAAAAGTTGTGAAGAAAAATACAGATTTCTGCAAGAGAATTGAAACAATGAGAACTTTTGTTGTATATATTTATAACATTATCCTTCAAGAGATTATCCTCAGGGTATTTTATTTTCTAAAATAAGTGATCATTTTTAGTTTCTGAGTACTGCCCAGTTCCTGGTATCATAGGGGCTTGAAAATACATAGATCCAGAGGACAGAGAGGTCCTCCAGACAGGCTCCTGAGAAATAAGAGCAGAAAGAGTGTGGTATTTTAGGGTTTCAGACAGAGTGACAGAAAAGAGTAATAGAGATAGATACAGAAACAAACAGCTTACAGTAAATCAATAGTTGTTGTAAAGGTGATGGATGGGTGTAGAAAGTAGGTGAGTCAAGCTCAGTTCTTGTTGTCTATAATGTGGAACCTGTGACCTTTAATTTCCTCTCCTCTTCTCCCCAGACATCATTGTACTCATCGCCTCGGTTGCCGTGGTTTCAGCTGGTAGTCAGGGTAACATCTTTGCTACATCTGCGCTGCGTAGCCTTCGTTTCCTTCAGATCCTGCGCATGGTGCGCATGGATCGCAGGGGAGGGACCTGGAAGCTGCTGGGATCTGTAGTTTATGCACATAGTAAGGTAGGACATATAGAACGGAGTCCTTGTTTGAACTTGAGTTTTTGAGGTTCGGATACAAAGAGTTATAATCCGTCAGTGCTGTTGTGTGTTTTCACTTAACTCATCAACCAAACGGTGTTGTAGGTCATCGTGACCATATCAGGTAAACTACTCAATTCTTCTAATCAATGCTGCACAGGGAGATATGCATGTATCAGAAATGTTGAACTTTATTTGTGTTGCGTCCTGCTTTTTAAAAACAGAGCAGTGTATTAAAGACAAATGCTGGTCATAAAATAGAAACTCCAAGTTCAACACACCATATTTCAAGTTGAGTCACATTACGGTCCAATACAAACTTTATTGTGAAAGATGAGTTGTTAAAGGAGCAAACTGAACTCATTTATTAAACACAAATCAAGAGTCTGGCTTGCCATCCAGACACATCTTAAGAGTGTTAGTGCACTACACAGTAATACTCCAAACACAAACACTGTTCTAGTTTTTCATCAGAAAGCACAACCAAGTAATCAAGACATTTGGCTATCTCACAGAGAATAACGTAATTATTCCCTTTGAACAGTTCTGTAATAGTTTCTGCCTCTTGACCAATCATTTCTTTAAATATTTACAGAAGAGACGCTTCTTAATTGGATTTCAGAGAAGAAAGTCCAATATCCAAACTCCCCTTTCAAATGAAGAATTATTAAAAATGATAATGCACACCAGAAGCATCTTGTCCTTAACATTTAATAGAGATCTGGTCCTGACAGAGACCAAAGCCCTACACAGAAAGGCACAATGCGAGCAGGACCTCTATTGCACTTCTGATGACAGTAATTGGGGAACAATATGCAACAGGGCACCAACCTTATTGTGTAAAAGTCACCATAAACTTTTGCAATTCAACATTATCCACAGAAGCTACGTTATCAAAAAGACTCCACAGGTTAAACAAATCAGTTTCAGACCTTTGCTCCAGTTGTAAAACAGAGACAGGAAACCTCATGTGTATGTTCTTGAATTGGGATGAATTAAAACCCTACTGGGGTTCGATATTAGAGACACTTCAGTTTTAGACACAAGCCCTACAGCAAGTTAATTAGGTCCTTATGATGTTCCCTGTTGTGTGTCTGATGTACCGTTCATGTTGTTGTGTTTTTAAGCTGTGCTGTACCACAAATTGCCTCTTGGAGGACATAACATTTTTCTAATCTAATCGTATCTTATCGTATCTAATCTTATTGTGCATAAAGTTAGTTAGCAAAGTGCCAAAACTTGAAAAAGTAGTTTATATTGTGAAAGCTTGGAGGTAAAATCTGCATGTATCCTGACTTTGTCTCAGAAATGCTTTGATTTGCATTCAGAACTTAAGAATTTCCGAAACATTTTCATTGGAGCTGCGTGAATTCCCACATTATTCATAGGTTTGAGAAATAAAACGCTTTTCTGTATGCTTGTTCATTCTGCAGGAGCTGGTGACGGCCTGGTACATCGGGTTCCTTGTGCTGATCTTTTCCTCTTTTCTGGTCTATCTGGTGGAGAAAGAGTTTAATAAAGATTTTGCCACCTATGCTGACGCTCTGTGGTGGGGCACGGTGAGATTCAATCCTACTAATCTAGCAGTTGTTTGTTTTTGGTCAAAATCTGGATTTTTCTCCTCTGCAATATGTTTGAACCTAAGTTTTTGTTCAGTATGTGGGATCAAAAGCTTGACTTATTCTGTTATTCATTGACAACAGTGATATATATCCATTTACAGTGTCTGTGTGACCTTAATGAAAGCGAAAACACAAATTGCAAAAGCACAGGCCTGTAAAGTCACACTTGGTTGGCTGCACTGCACTGTTTCCTCCTACATCTAAAACCCATTACACCTCAAGAACGCGGACACAGACAACGGACGCACAAGAAATGGCCAGATCAATAGTTTCAATTTTCTCCTGCTGCCAGGTGAGACTGACCTGTTTGGCTTTTGGGAATGACACTCAGAGACTCTGTGTTCCCACGTGGAAGCATCTCTCTTTTGGTCCACGCTAAAAGCTGTTATATAATTTCTGTGCAAAGGTCAAGTTGAGTTAAATAAACTTTAGAAAGATGTATGAGTCAACTTAAAACCTTCTGGCATTTACACACGCTAACCTTTCTTTGGTAGATATGGTGAACAACCTGCAGATTTACACTTTAATCTGAAGTATTGAAATCCTTTTGAAATGGGGGTTTGAAACACGTGTATCACAGGTTTTAGAAGCTGACTAATGCATCATGATCTTGACATTCACATGGTAACTGAGGCATACAATTTTTCTGTATGGTTAATATGAACCCTGGAAACTTAAAAAAGACATATTATATCACATATTTTAGTAATTATTTATATATATTCCCCCAACTTATGCCTTTTCTCTTATTCTTATCACTAAAGTCAGTTTGCGGAACAAAAGAAGCACAACTTAAATTTGGAAAATACACTAACATAAAAATCCGTCAGTTTGTGGAAAATACTTGAAAACAAAACACATTTTTATTCAAGACTGATTTTAAAAAGTGTTGCTGTATCAGAATTCCTGTGCTATGTCTTAAGCAAGGACTGCTTAAAAAGATAGACACATTGTCTCCAGCTCCTCCTGCTGTACAAAAGTGAAGCCAAAATAATTCTAAACAGCATGCAGATAGATCGCACTTCTGGAATCAGAGTCAGCACAGTAGGGATCAGCTGGTGGAGCAGCAGTATTAACTTTCAGCTCCACCTGAAACCAAAACACTCATTCAACTTACTTTTAAAGCAGCAAAGATCCCTCATGTCAGTACTCCAGGTTAGCTTCTCATGCTGGTTTGAGGCTGGCACTAATGCTTATAGCAAGTTCAATGACTCCAGTATTAGTGTTTGTTACGTTTTTTCCATCACTGTACCTCCTTCACGCTGCTGATCCAGTGATATCAAGAGCCTGTTTGTGAACAGAGCTGTCAATCTTAGCATAACACTTTATACAGCTTTAAGCTTTAATTAATCAGAACTTAACTTCTTGGAAAAATACACTTGGACAATAATTAGCATAAAACGAACTATAATCATTAGGGGTGTAACGATTCTTTTTTAACAAGGATTCGATTCGTATCATAATTTGTGGTTGCTGATATGATTAAAGGATGATATTGGTTCATTTAGAACGATACAATCCAAAACGATTCAGTGACTTGAAATCGATTCAGTAACTTTTTAGCCAAAAATTCAACCAGTGTGACCGTGAAATATATACCTTGATACTGGACAGTCCTAGGTTCCTGTTGTTTCTTGTAAGGGAATCAGATATAAATTATGGATATAAACGTTATGTGAAATCCCATGGCTGGACCGTAACGGTGGCTGGTTATTTTCTCGCTCACCGGGTTCTACTCTGCCATCCGCCATGCTATGTTTTGTTGTCTGCTGGCATGTGGCGATGACGTCACAGACAGGCAGCCTGAATTCAGTAACGTTTAACGTCTTTGTCATTAAAAGTGCAAAAAGACCTCACATCCATATAAAGTCTGCCGTGCTTAAATCCACTGTGTCATTTCCTAGTATTGATACAATCGAATTTATTACCTTTTAAAAGGATGTTAGATCAATATGTGTCTTCTGGAAGGCCAACTTGCCGAGCACAGATCCATGTAGTCTGATCATAGGAATATAAATCGATACATCGATATAGTAGATGAACTGTTACACCCCTAATAATCATAGAGCCATGTTGAACATGTGTTTGGCGTGCATATTGATTTTAAAGTCTCTGTTAACATAGAGGAGGAAGAGTTGACCTATACTGCAGACTGTCAGTAGGGGAACTACAAATGTATTGGCTTCACTTTTAAGGAGCTGTCATGTGATCAATTTTCCATAGTCTAAAGGTGTATAGAACAGAAACACTTTTATGTTTTCCGCCTTTTGTTTGATTGCTTGATCATCTACTATTGTATTTCATGAAGTAGAACCTATGATCCTATGACACGAAAGCAGCCAGTGATGAAGTAAAGTAATGATTATCCATACATGCAATGTCACATTTTGCTGCACCATTGATTGCCTGTTACTTCAAATAAGAAGACGTAGATAAGGGGGCGTGAGGCATATTTTAGACAAAGTTTTATACCTGAGTGTTGACCTCTGACCCCACAGATCACCCTGACCACGATTGGCTATGGTGATAAGACCCCGCAGACATGGACTGGACGGCTATTATCAGCTGGTTTTGCTCTGCTGGGGATCTCCTTCTTCGCTCTGCCGGCTGTGAGTCACACATAGACATTATGTTACAGTTATTTCAGCACAGCCACGTAAAGCTAACGCTAAGAGGAGTAGCATTGATGTTTTAAAGCTCAGAGTGTGTTTCCGCCTGCAGGGTATCCTCGGGTCAGGTTTTGCCCTGAAGGTGCAGGAGCAGCATCGACAGAAGCACTTTGAAAAAAGGAGGAATCCAGCTGCAAGCCTCATCCAGGTATTCATACACACACGTGCAGAAAACACAAGCACCTCTCCTTCTCTCAGGTTTCTTTCCCCTTTTTTTGGAGCAGCTGAGGACCAGTGTGATTATCTAGAACTTTCCTTCCTTTTGTATTTGCTTTGACCGTCACTCTGTGTCTCTGTTTCTATATAAAGGCATGTGTTTGTCAGCTCTTCATCCTATGAGGAGTGTGTTCTTAACATATTGAAGTATTTGTACGACTGATTCCCTCCCCTCTCCTCCCATCAGAGTGAAGGTGTTTCATTAACTATTTAATATGAGTGCGTCTCTGTATGAGTTTTTGCCCTTCACCGGGCTGTCAGGGTGTGTAGCTGATGATGATGACTTACAGTGTGCGAGGCAAGCTGTTGTCTCTCAGGTCCTGCAGCAACACACAGCCGCACTGCTGGGATTTACGAGCCGTTTCCATGGCGATCATTCCCTGGGCAGACGCACCTCCAAACCGTCACTCACTTTAATAGACAGAGCAACTGCATTACTTTCTAATGAACAATAAATATCTGCAGGAGTGTGTGTCTGTGTATAGAGCTCAAAGACTGCAACTCTGTGTGTTGGTTTCTTTGTGTTTGCATGGGTCTGTAAGTGTGTTGAAGATTCTCTGGTGTCTTGTTGTGTGTAAGTGCTCTTCTATGTACCTCCCTCTACCTTGACCTACTTTTTATAAGTGATCATCAAAATAGAGCTACTGTGGTATTTTTTTTCTCTTCTGGGGGAAACCAACATTTTAAATATCTGAGCCAGATCTTTTTTGGAGGGTGTGAGACACCCCTAACTAAGTTACAGGGACTATTATCAGATATTCTTGCTGTTAGATGGCTTCTGAAGACTTTTTAGCATGGGCAACACAAGCCTAATTTTAAGATCTGAAACTCCAAAAAAAACATTTTCATTTGGAATGATAATAATAACCAGGAACTAAAATATTACAACAACTGTTTGTTTTAATGAGCCCCGTTTACACTGCCTGGTCAAGATAGGTCTGTTACGCCTCTGTTACACCTCGCCATCAATGGAAATGTCATAGAGGCATAATGGAGGGGGGATTGTTCCGCTGCTGAGCAGGCACTCATGGCAGTAATCAATGAGAGCATCAATGAGAGCCCACTTCTGCAATGCTAGGAATGTGTTTCATTAACTCCACTGTGTATAAAAACACATTGGGATTCCAATACTGGGCTTTTTGGGGGCTTAATATAAATGTACAAAATTGTACCCATGAAGAAGCCACTGTAGGATGAAACCTAAACTATTGAGATTAACACATCGTGTATATTCTCTGTTATGAGATATTTCAGTGATATATGTATTTTAAACATTTATATAAGTTGTACATTATTCATAAGAGTGAAGTGCTGATAATCAATCAATCAATCAATCAATCAATCTTTATTTGTATAGCGCCAAATCACAACAAACTTTATCTCAAGACGCTTTTACAAACATAGGAGGTCTAGACCCCTCTATGTCAAATTATGAACAGAGAGCCAACTTCAAGACAGGGTAAGACTCAGTCTGACCCCACCTTAATCCATCATGAGCATTGCACATCGCAATATTTAGCTAGTTACAGTGGCGAGGAAAAACTTCCTTTTAACAGGCAGAAACCTCAAGCAGAACCAGACTCATGTTAGACAGCCATCTGCCTCAACCGAGTTGGGTCTTGAAAGAGGGATAGAGGGGAGTAATAGAGAGAGATGATCGTGATGAGACGAGTAGTAGAAGCTGTTGCCGCTAGAGTCCAGCACGTCCGTATCAGCTGGAGTCCAGAACGTCCGCAGCAGGAGTATGCGCCAGTTCCCCCGACAGTCTAGGCCTATATAGCAGCATAACAAAAGCTGGTCCAAGCCTGAGCCAGCTCTAACTATAAGCTTTATTAAAAAGGAAAGTTTTAAGCCTGCTCTTATAACATTTTGTAGTGTCATTAAACTCACCGCAGTTTCTTAGTTTCTATATTGTCTGTTAGACCAAAACTCACAGTTAATAAATTGAGGAAACTTTTACATCTTCCTGTCTCTACCTCATTAGGCATGAATAGATATGGGAATGTATGAATTGGACAGTATGCATGAATTTGATTTTGTGTCACTTCTGATTTTGCATTTGTCACTTATCCTTTCTTATGCAGCTGCATTCTCAGATCTCAATGTGAAATCGATTCCATTCATATTTGTGTCACTAACTAGAAAACTTGAAACACTGTCAGCTTTTCATGTTATCACTTTGTATCATTTGTAGCTATTGACCCCTGTCAAAAAACAGTTTCAGTTTAATAGTTCTTAATAGCCCTCCGAAAGAGGGATTCGTCCCACGTGTTGCTCTGATTTCTGTTTATTGGCTCTGAATCAAACCCCTGGTCACTGTCTGTGTCTGTCACGTTCAAAACATTTTCCCCAACAGGTGAAAGGAAACATGGAAGCAGCTTTAATTTGTTAAATATATGGATGACATTACTATCCTGTCTGTCACTTTACCCCCCACCCCCCCACCCCATTCCACATAGCTCCCCCTGCTTTAATCCACTGTGTATGTGCGTGCGTGTGTGTGTATGTGTGTTGAGTGTCTCTGTTGGAATGCAGGGCAGGAAATTACCGCTGTCTTCAAGCCTCAGCAGCTGGTCAATTCTTAATTTCACCTGCTCCAGTAGCTATCTTGCCTACCGAGAGTATTTTTAGAACCAGATTGAATCTCCAAATGACTATTAAGTGGTCCCAAGAGAAGCATAACAACCCACGGTCAACATTGACCAGCATTTGGCGAATGTCCGGTGTTAATTTCCCTCCCTGTCTGTGTAGAGTGTTTGTATGGAAGCTTTCCAGTCGTGTCACAAATCTTGTTTCCACACCTGGCGCCATTGAGGAGGTTCATTCAGCTGCTACAAAAACTGGTTTAATAGGGAAAAGTGGGAAAGAGGGAAAAAGACTTAGAAAACCTTTACAAGATCAGGGTGGAGAGTGGAGGTCATAACTTCAGAATGGCTGGGACATTTTATTTTGTTTTCCAATAAGGGTGACTGTTGAGCCTAAATTATTCAGATCTGAACACCAGAGAGGGCCCATGTGATATTCAGCCAAAAAATGGATGACTGCACTGGCTGTACAAATTAACGTAATAGAAAAAGTCAACTTTAACCTGTCTGTATGTTAATATACCTAAAAAATGCACAATATTCCCATGAAATTATTAGCTTTTCTAAATCCATCACTGTTAAACCAGCATACTGGTTTCTGTTTGTCCCAAAAATATATAAGACTGAACCTTAGCAGAAAAATGTACATGCACTCCTAATATGCAAACATGTTTCTCACCAAAACACACTTTGTACTCCCTTTGACTTGGCAAAATACAAAATCTAACTTATCCATAAATTATTTATCTTTACATAGTCACTGGTTTTGACTCGTTTTCAATGCGTACTCGTAGTGTAGTCCAAGTCCTAATATAGTCCAAGTAGAGAGATGGCCATCAAACATTGAGTCCAACTAATTAACTAGTCATTCCATCCAAAGCAACTAATCTGACATCTTTATCTACAGGACATCCTCTTTCATCAAAGCCTTAGCTTTCCAAAAATGGAATGACGCCTACAAGCTACTTCAAGCAGGCAGCTTGAGCTGCACTGATTTCACACTTGACATGCATCATTCTCACCATCACAAATGTGTCCTCCCAATTAGGAAGTCTGTTTAAGATGCAAGATTCCCGGTCTCTCCCTCTGCTGTGTCATTGCCACCACTGCCTTGCACCAGTACTGCACTCAAAGCCCCACAGCCTTATAGCATCCACCTGCAAGCTCTGACTGTCTCATCACTCCTCAAATTTCATCATATAGAATTAAAATTACATTTTGGGAAAGATTATTGTTAAAGTTGAAAGATACTCACACTGAATGTTGGTATGATATCAGACCCAAATGTTAATCTCTCATCAGTTAAACAAGACTGTCAGGACCTCCAATATGGCTGCCAGCTGTTTACATTCCATGATACACTCCATGACATACCCTGGGAATGTTATTTAGTCCCTTTTCTTCACCATATTTGTGCCATTGCCCCTCTATCTCATATTTCTGTGTGTGTGTGTCTGTGTGTTTACATGTGAATGTCTGTCCTTTCCATCTCTGCTCCCTCCCTCACCCAGGCCGCTTGGCGTCTGTACTCCACCGACGGCGCTCGTCCCTACCTCAGAGCCACCTGGCACCACTACCAAAGCGCCCTCTCCCCCCTCAGGCATGTATCCCCTCTACCACCATCACCTCCACCTCAACCTCCACCTTCACCTCCACCTCCCTCAGACGACCCCCCAACCACGATGCATCCACATTACCCCCAAAAAAACTAATCAGCTGTTTCTTTTTTTCCCCTTCCTCACCTTCCTTCTCACACTTCCTACCCAACTTATACAACCCTCCTTCACCCTGTTTCTCCTCCCAATTATTTCATTTATCATTATTTTATTTATCCTGTCGACTCTGCACGTAGTGTGTCTGGCGTAGTTATGCTGCTGATGAGAACTCGGTTTCCATTGCTACCTGGAAGCCTCATTTGAAGGCGTTGCATACCTGCAGCCCCGCCAAGTAGGTAACAACTTACAGACCTAGAAACATGGCCGCTGCTGCTTCCTCCTTATCTCTTCCTCCTCAGCTGGTGTCTGCTCATCTCTATCAGTGTATCTTCAGCTCTGTCTCCATTGAATGACTCAGTGTTGTGCAGCTTTGCAACAATCAGCTCATAATTATAGTTACATTAATCCTTGTTTCCTCATCAGGGATGCTTTGCTTCGCATGCATGAGCGCTAACATCCTTTTCACATTCAGACAGTTAAATGCCTTTCTGACTCGCACATTTGAAATAACTGAAGTTTTCTTTATATGGTAATGGTTTAGGAGCTTAAGCAAGATATTAGATGTTTAGATGGTATTTTTTTAAATGCTAACATTGTAGTAAGGTTCCTCCACACAGAGAAGAGGAAAAGATACAACATTAAACAGAGGTTGATGTTCCTTGTTTTTTTTTATACTATAGTAAAAAAGGGACAAAAAATGAAACATGTATATGTCATGGTATTACTTTAGGTTTTAACAGCCTCAGTTGATTCACTTTGATAAAACAATTTCATGTTTAATTGGGCCATGTGGTTCCAAACTAAATTTGGTAAAATACAGTTTTAATCTTTCATAAATGTTTTAGTGCTCCCAAATTTTCAGAAAGTGACAATGAAGCAGGATTATTGTCCTTGATCTCACTCACATACATTTTTATATCCTTACTTTCTGGTTTCCATGTCTTCCTGTTGGCTCAACCCTTACCTACCGTGCATGGCCATAGCTCGCGTGTGCTTCCATATGATGAATCCTTCCTTTTTGTCTCCTTCTGTTTGCTTGATATGTCTCATATCCATTAGAGGAATCATCTATGTAATGCTAATTTATTCTGCTGGAATATTGATTTATCTCCCTTTGTCTCCTCCTTTTCATCCCACTAACACCTGAAGGAAAGAGCAGGGAGAGACTACTTACAGGTTTGTATGACTCTCAGCTCCTTCCTCCAAAAAACACATACACTCAACATGTGGTGCAATTTGAATTGGTGATATATACTCTTGTGGTTTGATTGCAGATTTGTTTCTTTGTTGGTTATTTGTTAATATTTAGTGAATCAATTGAAGACTGCCTGTTGCTTAAAGCTGGGGTTGGAAGTCAGATTTAGATACACTTTTTGTTATACTGGTTAAAATGATCTTTCTGTCCCGATGGCAATCAATACATAATGTGTTCTTAAAAAAGAGCAAAAAAAAGCCGCTATCTACAGCCGGAGTAAACCTGGGAAAACACCAACCAATCCCCGCCTTTAGGGTCCAATTTATGAAACCAATCAAATCCCGTCCTGCCGCTCTGCCCGCCTCCTGCAGGTACATTGCATGTTTGTTTGTGTTTTTAGCTTTCAATGTGATAATGTTTTGGTGTTTTCTTACCGCTGAGTGAGACATGAGTTGACGTGGTGCAAAAAACAAACGATGGGCTGAGGACCGGTTTTGAATCAGTCACCATCATAAGGTCGTGAAGCAGCGGCGCTCGTGCATGTGAGCGGGGGCATCGTCTTGGAGGAGTTTCGATGGGAGGGGGGGAGGGGTTAGACAGAGTCCTGAGGACGTGCTACATTCAAATTAATGCTAGTTTTCCGTGACTACCACCCCTAGCTTTAATGGCTGTGACATATTGAGGAAATAGGTCAGTTGGTTAATTTGGATTAATTGTCTGAACTCCTAAGTTTGTGGTAATTGCTCAATGAGAAGCTGGAATTCATCGCATCGATTAGATTTTAATTGATCATAACCTGAAGAAAAATAAATGAAGGTGAAAGAGAAAAAATGTTGATATGTTAAAGCTGAGAGACGTTTCGCTGCAGGTCTATGACATTCAGAAGAATGAGGTTATCAGGGTGTGCAATAACATGTTTGATTAGTCCTAATGAAAGGAAATGAGAAGTGTCAGTTAGTGTTCGTTCCACCAACTTAACTGGCAAAAATGTTCATCTAATATGTTTATGCAGAACGAGGTGCAGTGATACAGCTAGCTATGTTTAATTATTTAGACAACAAACTGAGGAGTTCCTTTAAATGACCTCTAGCACAGGTAGAACAAGCTTCATCTGGAGGAATTCTCTCTCCGTCCTTTAATATCCTCACTTTTCCTCCATCTTCCCATTTCTCCTTTCACCACTTTCCCTGCACTTGACTGTCATGCGGGGAAAGGGTGATGGGCTCTTTTTCTTTGTTTAGTGTGTGCGCATGCACACACGTCTTCAAAGACAGGAGTCTGTACCATGTCTGTACCATGACGCACTTTTTCCATTGGGATGGTATTTATATAACTCATCAAACACAAGTCTAGGGTAGACAGCAAAGTTTAAAAAAAAGGTTGGGGGAGGTGGGGGAGGGAGGGAGAGATAGAGGATTTCAGAGAGGGGAAGAAGACAGAAAGAGATTTGTGAGTTTTGATTATGCTAGGAGGATAGATTTTACTGTGCAGCACGTCTTTGGAAACATTCAGGGGCCTCATATTGAGCCAGCAGCTTCTGAGCCACACACATGCTCATTCACATACACATTCTCACATACACAGACATGCATAAAGAGAAGTTTATACTCCCAGTTAAGCATGCTAATAAATGTGCTTCTCATTCTCAAATGGATATTTAATCAGGCTTTGTTTCATCCCCAACAACATCCCCAGCTTTCCTTTCTTAGAAGTATTTGTTATAAAAGTCCACTTTGCACTCGTGAAATCATAATTATGTACACTTTTATGGCACTGAGCTGTGTGTTGTTAGTGGTTTCACAGACTGTCGGCTGCTCGGCGGCGGTAGGTGCCGTGGTAAACAGCTGGTGGTTTTCGTTTAAGCAGACTTGTAAACACCAGCAGTTGTAAAACATTAGGCGCACCACAAAAGACAACATGCTGAGTGTGAGTGTGCTGGGTATTGGCAGAAAGAGGCAACGTGAAATAAAGGATAATGTGGATTTAATCCAGAGTTTTTGTGTGTAAGGTGTTGCCTGTGTTTTTTTTAGTCTGTTTGCGCCTCCTATTGTAGGAAAGTTAATTAATGTATATAAAAAAGAGGAAAAGATGACACTAAAACAAAGGACCACTGTGAGAATATCATTTCAGGCACACCAGAACAAGATATATATATATATTTTGTGTGCTTTCTGCAAGAAAAGTTGTTTTATACTGAAGCATCTGGGGATCCAATATGATGTGAATTCTAAATCCAGGTGTGTGTACCTTCATCCATCCCTGTTCACTCATTCCCATCCTCCTCTGCTTTACTGAATGTCCACTGTTCGCTCTGTGTGTGTTTACTCTACATCAATATTGACAGCAGAGAAATTTCTCTCCTCCTTCCTCTGCTGAACCCCTCTTTTAATCTCCTTCCCTCCTTTGTCTCTCCATTCCCTCCACCATCCGTCTTTCCCTCTTTCGCTCTAGTAAGAGTCTAAGTAATGGGAGGTTCTTCAGAAGGTATACTCGGAAATATAGGAGGTACCCAAAGTATTACCCAGCATCCTCTCTGGCCTGCCCTGCCTTTAGCCCCAAAAACCTGCGTGAATGACTGACTAATAGCATGGAGGAAAGCAAAGAAACAATCTTCTTTCTTTCCCCCCCTCAACCCTTTTTATCCCAGAAAGTATTCACATGAGACAACTTCTACTGCCTGCTGCCTGTCGAATGCAAACAAGACTTTGTTACTGTACAAGTTAAAGGGGAATTCCACCAAAACTGATCTGTAGATTTGAGAGTTGTCATGGTTTAACAAGAAAGAAAGGTTCCAGTTTAAAAATGCAATAGTTTATACACCCTTTAGTGGTTAAACTATGCCACTGGAAAGAAACTGTATAACATGCATCATAAGAAGTAGCTTCACCATGATCCTTTCATGGTTTTAAATCCAAAACAAACACAGAAAAGGAGTTATGAATGAATTTGGAAAGTGTTCTACTTTCTCAGTTAGACAGCTTGGAAAGTTAAACTTCAAGATTTGAATAAGCTCTAAATTCCCCTTTATATTATTTTATTAAATTGACAAATTAAATGTCCCCATCAACCCTAGAAGTTCTTCCAGAGTCCAGCCACATGAGTATTTTTGTTCATTCACATTATCTGTCTTCAATTATTAGAATCTTGGGTCCAGATTGTATTTTTAAGAACCAGATAGGTGCTATGACCTACATAAAAAAGTAGTCCCATTATAGGTAACAAGGAGTAGAAATAAAGCAATAAGCCATTCATGGGGCTGGACTTGGTTAACTATGAATTTTCCCCCAACAACACAATCATTTCAAGATTCATATTCTGTTGTTAGCTTTTCGTTGTATTACTGCATGCCCTCTGCATAACTGCTGCGCTTTCCCTTTATTCCTTTGTATCCACCAGAGTTGCAAAATAAGAAAAGAGATGAAAAAATGGTCAAGGATCTTCTCCGCTCCATCAAATGGGTTGAACAAATGAGTTGTGATTGTCTCTATAGAAGCAGAGAGTGTACAAGGAACAGCAGATTTATGACAGGAAAATGCTTCCAGTCAGTGTGCATCCAGTTATTTTGCTCAGTTTAGCCCTGACATCATTAAGTTTGGAAAAGTATGACGATCAATATGAATACTTCCCCCAAGCCTTTAAAGCTTGTAAAATATGCAAAGAATAAAGATTTTATTTAATCTCTAAAATATAGGTGAGACACTGCAGTCTGGTAAAGAGTGTAGCTATAGCATGAAAACCCTTGGAACTGTGCATCTCTCTGCTGCATTGCATGTTGGTCTATTTGCCTTGGCAACATCATACAGTAAATCTAATTGACTGAGAACACTCTGCAGCCCCTCCAACCTGTAAAGAGTGACCAAAGATATACAAATGTAGATGAATGCATTTTTATTTTCCATGTTTACAAAAGGGCTGATAGTGTGTGTTAAACTGACCACGATGAACTGTTAAAGAACAATTAAGATTTATCATACATTTTTGGTTATCAATGTCATTGACAATTTCACATGGCGGCCATTTTTCTCTAAAGTAATGTTCGGACTATAATGCCCCTGTAATGTAGTAGTGCTACGTCCCTGGGGTGGAATGACATAAATTGAAGTACTGAGAGACTCAGGCTGAAAAAAAAAAACATAAGCAGTCAAAATCTAGAAACAAAATTATCTGATAAACTTTTAGCTACTATCAGGTAATTTAGGCACTCTGACACCTCTTTGCCAGCACTAGTTTAAGCTAGGAAGTGGTTAAATGCTAATGTAAGCCTTTCATGATACAAACAGAAAGGCGTAATGGTTAATAAGTATCTAACAGCAGTTCAAGCTTTTTTTTTTTCAAGCGTTTTTACTGCTAACATGTGCTGTTGTCTGACTGTAGCTAATGGCAATCAGTTAGGTATTATAATAACAGTTTATTGTCTTTTCAGTCACTGATTAATCCGGCACTTGTTTTGGCTTACAACCTGGAACACAACGGTGCAATATAAAGACAGTATTTGAGCTTCCCTTATGCTCGTGATGTCAGAGAAAAATGGCAGTCGTGTGAATATAGTGAATATAATGGTATAGCTTTAGCAAACAAATGAGATCAAAATAGATATTAATCTCTGATATACTCTGTTACTTCCTGTTGGATGTTTAATTTTTGAGGTAATTAAAACACATTGACTAAGACTGTTGTTTCCAAAAAAAGGTTGTCTCAATAATGGTCTCATTTGTTTAGCTCAAAATGAATGCGATGATGATTAACTATAGCAATCTTGCTGAACATATCACCATAATGAATCTCAATAACTCTGTCTTTTTATTATTATTTACATCAATACATAACCAGACAGTAAGTTGAAGGTTGTAGCACATGAGGATGAAAAACTGTGGGTCTATTTTGATGGCTTGGCAGGCAGTCTGGCTTTGTTCTGGTGTTTTGGGCATGTCAGCTGGATGGATTATGTTTGGGCTGAAGGAAAAGACAGAACGCTGCCCTGTGTCTGCGCTCTGAACTCTTCTCACTCTCTGAAGGGAAATAGGTGTTGACAGAATCTTTTTTTCTCTCTCCTGTGTCTCTCTATCAACCCCGACCTTTGCCACACACTTGCTTCCTCTGACAACTCCACCTGAAACTCACTTTCACCAATTTCTTTTCCCTTTTCTCCTCTCTGTCTTCCCCATCCATCTACCTCTGAATCTTCATTTCAATCACTCTCAAATCATTTCCTCTCCTTCTCTACATCCTCCTCTTCCTCTTTATTCCCCCCCTGCAGTCAAAAGTTAAGTTTTAAGGAGCGGGTCCGCATGGCGAGTCCTCGTGGTCAAAGCATGAAGAGCAGACAGACATCCATCAACGACCGCCAACGCTGTTCCCCTGGCAACGAGGTTGGGGGCGGTGCCGATCTGATAGGTGGCAGCCCTGCCAAAGTGCAGAAGAGCTGGAGCTTCAACGATCGGACACGGTTTAGGCCGTCACTGAGACTAAAGAGCCAGACTCGCACTACTGTCCCAGATGGTGAGTGTATGACCAACCAGGACAGGATCTAACATTTGCCTTTTAGGCTCAGTCCAATGTTTTAAACAGTCTATAGAAACACAACTTGATTCAATCTATCAGACCTGCCAGTCTTTAAAAAACTAGTTCTGTGCCGCTAACCTTTGTTCGCTTTTATTGTCAGGATCTGTACCTTACTTCATTTCAACATACCAAGCAGAATTAAGAGAAAATGTCTTTGTGATTATTCACAAGACTGCTGGAACACTTCCATTTGTGCATGTGTTAAAGGGTAGAAGTATTTCTTTAAGAAACAAAATATAAGTTTGAGATGTTTCAGATGTGTACTGAAACAAAGAAAAAAGTAAGGATGTCTACACAATGAGTGTACAAAAACATAATAGCCATTCTCAATAGCCAAAACCAGAAAACTACTGTCAAAGGACTGGTTGAAGTAATTCCATCAACCAGTAAAATAACTCTAAAAGACTTTAAACATTGAGGGTTTGAAGCCACAGAGATCTTGATTTCAAATGTTAATCGTTCCTTTGTAGCCTGAAATGTTTAGTGCTGTATATTAATGTATGAATAAATCATTCTGATGTGGTTTTTTTTATATTAAAAAATGAACACTTAATTTGCTGCAACAGGACTGTGCAGTTTGATCAGCAACAGTAATCTGACATTATAAGCAACCCAAAAAACTACCACCACATTTTCATCAAGGTCTGGGTAAATGATCAGTGCGTGAAAAACATAAGGTTATTTACAAGGCAACAGTTTTCAGTGGAGCCTTCAATTGCAGACCACAGAGAGCACACAAACAGTAGATGCTGAACAAAAGAGTTTTAGAGCACAGTTCGCTGATAAATTACCAAAAATCTTGGCCTTTACATTTTTCAGATGAGTTTGAAGGTTGTGTATTATTACAGTTCAACAATGGTCTTTTCAAATCAAACTATTATTTTATTTTGATGGATGATTACAGCTGAAAGCAGCTGGGACAATGAAGCTTTAATTTAAAGAAAATCAACATTACTTTTATTTCATTCTTGGATTCTTCAATTTCATTTCATTAGCAATAAAGTAACACTGTTTTCTGAATGAAAGGCACCATATGTGTTGCACCATAATGAACTGAGACACTCCTGTCTTTTATCAGTATACACTTACGCATATGCTTTGGAAAATGGTCTACTACAATACAAAGTGTGGATGCAATAAGACAGATACAGTATGTTAAATGTTATATTTCTCAAACTTTCTACATATTTTCTATTCTCTTAAAGGTCCAATGTGAAGACTTTGTAGAAATGGGATGTTGTTGTGCACATTAGAATTTGTATTGATAGAAGTTTTTGATGATAAGAAATTGACAAATGGAGGATCACACTTGCTTCTGGTCCTCAAAGGCCACCGTTGCCTCAACAGCTGGAGGGTTGACTAAGAGAGCATTTCTTTCTAAAGTCTGAATATTCCTATTTCTACATACTGTACCTTTAACATATGCATTGAGTTTCTATCCAGGTACACGTATTTGACATAGCATGCTGTGCATTCCTGTGTCTCCTCACATTTGCAGAAACTCTTACGCTGTGTTGGAAATGGAAGTGCTGACTGTTTTAACAGCACTCAGGTTTCTCCTCTTAGTATTATTGTTTGAACTGATTTAATAACCTCTAATATGCTCTGTATCATTATTCACTCTCTTGCCAACTTTTTCCCATTTTCTTTCTCTTCCTTCCTCTTTTTTTCTGTGTCTGTCTTTCTGTCTGTCTCCTACTCTCGTAATTATTGGCAGTGTTATTAGGGATATATAAACCCCCTTCTCTCACCTAACATCGCTGAGCTGGCAAAAACGCTGACCATTCCTAAAGATCTCATCCAAGCAGGGCATAAATTTTCACCTCCTGAAAGCCAAAATAGCATCAGTTTGAAACATTCTTGGCGACTCTTGTCGATATTCTCGCTGCCGGGAGAGCTTTATGAGTTTTAAGACTGGAAACAATTTAGCACAGGTCTAAATATATTAATGAAACAGAAGTCTGTCTCTCTCAGTGGATGCAGGCATGACCACAGAGGATTCCTTTGATGAGAGAGGCTGCCACTGTGATGTTACAGTGGAGGATCTGTCTGCTCCGCTCAAGGCTGTCATCAGAGCTGTCAGGTAAGCTCCTTCTGCACGTTTGTTTGACAGAAATTTCACCTATAGCTACCATCTTCTGTAATTATATCAGGACTCACATTCTGCCAACCCCAACCCAGTCAGGCCTGATTTTCCACAGCTACTGCTGTCATTTATTACCTCTTTGCTAAGAAAAGCAGTTTGACGTTTAGGCAAAAGTATTTGCTGTCCTGGGTGTGAATAGTGACACCATACTCACATCTGCTTAGTAAATATGAAGCTGCTGCCTGCATCAAATTTGGAAACTGGGGAATACAGCTTTCTGAAGATGTCTTGCTGAGGAGGAGGGACTTCCTGGAAATACCGTCTGGTGGTCATTGAAATTTCCAAAATCACCTATGACGCACTATATCCCATAACCTCGAGCAGAACCAGACTCATGTTAGACAGCCATCTGCCTCCACTGTGTTGGGGTTGGGAAGAGTGATAGAGGGAGATGCAGAAAGAGAGAGATGGACAGAGACAAGTAACAATGACAACATCAATGTCATCAGTTAGAATTGGAAGTCGGAAGAAGTAGTACACAACCAATGGTCCCTAAACAAGCAACACCTTACAGTATATAACCATCATGCATTGCAGTGCAAAGGGAAATGGCAGACAGATGACACAGAAAAATGTGTATTTGGCTGCAGTTTTACCAAAATCTAGAAGCTATTTAGAAAGAGTAAAAGTAGAGTAATCTTACAGGGCTGAGTCTGTATGCGTGAGACTAATGAATGAGATATGTTGCTAAAATGTTATTATTTTATTTTAATTATACTCGGTGTAATATTAGCTATCGTTGGAGCATGTTTTTAAGTGTGCTACAACAACCTCATTATCTGTATCCAACTAAAGGGCATGTAGTATCTGACCGTGAGTTTTCAATTGTGCTGATGAGCTCACTGTACAGTCGTCTACAGACTGCTTACTTTCAAAAGCACTTGTTTTTTTTTTGCAGTGGTTGTCAGAGAGCAACACATTTCATCTTGATTTCTTTGTCTCCCACCTTCTCTCTTGATTGGCTGTTTTTCATCATTCATAGCTATCTGTTTAAGATCTCTTGATCCTGGAACCATGCAACGTGGTGTGATAGTTAACTGCAATCAAGAAAGGTTTTCCAGTTGGCTAGTACTGCAAATGAAGCCTTCCAGCTTATCTGATTGACTGTACTATAAATCTGTATGTGTAGTCTGGCTCATTAGAACTGTAGAAGGTCATCTTATTGATGATTCACATTGTATACATTTCTCCCTTAAGGATTTTTTTAACCTCATCTGGGTCCATCGATTCTTAAACCACAGTGATGGCCCACTGATGCTAAGAGTCACCCGTCAATTGATGATGTCACTGAACCACCTCCTCCTCTTTATGATTGGCTTCTTGTTGGTCTTATGTGACTACTTTTTCTATAACAATCAGATTAAGTCAGGTCACGTTTCTGAATGATCGATTAGCCCTTTGCTGTTTTTCTAGAAGTTGTTTACGATCTGTAACTATTGATCAGAAAGTTCATGAATGATTCAGTTCTTGGACAACTTGCTAACAGGGATGCATTTCTACTTTACAAAGGGTCAAGGACTGATGTAGCCATGTGCCATTGTCTTACACAAGAAAGTCAATCATGTGGAGCTGGTGGCCTAGTGGTCTAAGCGCCCCACGTAAAGAGGCTACAGTCCTTGTTGCAGAGATTGCCGGTTCGACTCCCGGTCGGTCGACCATTTGCTGCATGTCCTCCCTGACTCTCTACTCCCCACATTTGATGTCTCTCTTCAGCTGTCCTATCATTACAGGCAAAAATGCCCAAAAACATAACAAAAAAAGCCAATCACAGTTTATAATGAATTTTTCATGAATGTGAAAAACATGTTTTATCTCTTATTTGTCATTTTTTAGGTTTCTTCCATAGTTTTTATCTTTCTCTTTTTCTCATGGGAGTGAATAAATCAATAATACAACACAGCAACACAGAACCCTGCAGCCTTTCTCTTTACTATACATGTAACCCTGGATGCGAGAAACATACATCAACACATGCTTGCAGGGGTTCGCATGGTCTTTGGTTCCCTGAAGCACAGCTCTCTCTGAACCTGTTTCTTTTCTTTTCTGCTCCATGTTTCTCTCTTTATCAATATAACCTTCTGCTGCGTTTGAGGGTTTGCCTGCAGGGGTTTTCTTATGTGTGTGTGTATGTGTGTGTGTGTGTGTGTCTCTGCATCAGTGTATGTGTGTCCTCTTACACTGGCACCCTGCAAGTGAGTGTTTATCTAACTGGCGCCAACTGATTCTCTCACTCCAGTGCTTCTTCTCATCCTCCTCATATTTTTTCATCGTAAAAATGTCTACCTTCGGCAGTCAATAAAGCAGAATTTCCATTTAAATAAGTTACAGTTTGGATTTAAAATTGACTTCTGGTTAAAATATGATTTAGATGCAATAATCTTGGTTTAGTATGAACTGCTCCCCTGGTCTTATGCATTGTAGATTTGACCACTCATATAATACAGGGAAAGATAAGATTCTAAGGCTGGAAGAGCAAAAAACGCCTTCAAAGCAACATTTCATAACCAAAACTTATGTAAAGTTTTGCATAATCTTGTAAAAAATAATTATTCTTGAATCACTTACTCTGATCACACTCGCTTCAATTTTCCTTCTCTTCAACAGTTCAGCCACCCTTCTTACATGAAATACTCCAATCAGGGGTTAGAGTTTTATTTAACATACTGTATGCCATGCTATCAGAGGGATCAATGGAATGTTTGAGTATTTATTTCATATTGCTAAAAAAGGAAATACAAATGCTCTATAGAAAGATATCAGCATCTCCCCAAACAACTAAGGGGTTACAGACAAAATGCTCAATTAGTAAATTAATATTAAATATAATCTCTAGCTGGTGAGTTGAGACAAGGTTTGTCAAGGGGACAATGGAAATGTATCATATCTAAACCTACTGAATTGCCTTGAGTCGTGACGTGGCGTGGCGTGGCGTGACGTGACGTGACGTGACGTGACGTGACGTGACGTGACGTGACGTGACGTGACGTGACGTGACGTGACGTGTCATCTCATTCATGTTGTGACATGATGTAGTGTGTCATAGTGTGTCGTATTGTATCGTGTCGTATTGTATTTAATCCTACTGTGTAACGTTATTACCATATTACATCGGACTGGATTATATTCCAAGGTTTTTTGTATGCACTGTATTGTATTTAGTATACTATATTTTATTGTATCAAGTTGATGTAAATTGCATCATGTCACATCTTATTGTATATTATATCGAATCGAATCGTATAATGTTGTCTTGTCGTGATATGTCATGTGGTATCTTGTCCACATTTTACCATATCAAACTGTATTATATCATATCCGACCATGTCATATCTCATCTTATCTTGTCTCGTCTCTGTTATCATATCATATTGTCATAAAATCTATGGATATACATGCAACACCAATTTCAACAGTATCTTTTCCAAATAGCCATTTTACAAATGTAATGTAATAAAAACCCAAACTTTTTTTCATCTTGAATGACAGTTTTAATCAAATCAAGACGCTTTCTTCCACACAATTTTATCCAGCTTTGCTTGTCTGTAAAGTCACCCTATCAATCATCCTTGTTCCCCTGCCTCTCTGTTTCCCTGTGTTCTACCACACACGCACACGCACACACACACACACACACACACACACACACACACACACACACACACACACACACACACACACACAAACAGATCATCACTACCACCCAGCTCCAGCCAGCCTGCCCACCCAGCAGGCCCTCTCCATGGGCAGTCAGAGCCCAGGGCTTTCCCAGGGTGTCGGGTTGAGGATTGGGCACCCCCACCCCTGTCAGGACTGTTATTACAGAGGGTCATCTGTCACCGTTGTTTCCATTTCAACAATGAGGAAAACAGGCAACTGGAGAAAAGCAGAAGCCACTGGGGAATCCAAATGTACCTAGTTCATAGATCCTCTTACCTGTATCAATATTAGTCACACAGCAGTGGTTCTGTTCACTAAATAGAAAGAGACAGAAGGGAACACTCAAGTTTCAAAGTCATTTATTTAGTAGTTATAGATCTGACAAGAGAGACAGGGATCTATGGTTTCCCATTAGACAGTCTTTTAGGTATTTTGTCTTCAATAATGTTTTCTTTATTGAACTGAAAAAAAAGATCAACAAGTGAAAAGTTAGAAAGGTCATGATGTTGGATTCCCAAAGTCGCTGCTACCATCTAGTGGTTGTTTTTTGTCATTACATCCTTGTTATGTACTCAAGCATCCTTCCTCTTCTGTCTTTTTTTCACTTATTGTATTTCCTTTGTGTTTGTTTGCATTTGTGTGTGTATGTATTTGAAGGATCATGAAGTTCCACGTGGCAAAAAAGAAGTTTAAGGAGACATTGCGTCCGTATGATGTGAAAGATGTTATAGAGCAGTACTCTGCAGGACACCTGGACATGCTCTGTCGCATCAAGAGCCTTCAGACCAGGTATGCACACACACAAATACACACGTTTAAATTACAACATCAGTGGTGTTCTGCCTGAAATGTATTATTCAGCTGTGTTGAAACCACTTTCAAAATGACTCCTTCATGTTTATTGTTTTATCTCTTTTGATTGTTTTTTTATGACATTTTTTTATTCTTTACAAGGACCAATGGGTTGTTTCTGTCATTGCTGCTTCACCAGTATAACTAAATAGTATCCCTGTAAAAGAAATTAACCCACTTTCACTTGATCTAACACCAAACGATGTACATATATGCTCTGTACATGTACATGTGTGTTCCCTCTCTCTCCCAGGCTAGACACTGTAGTGGGTCCCCCTCCAAGGCCTTTCAGCAAGCGCCACAAGACCTTTTCCTCTCCCTCCCTGCAATTATATTACAGCCAGGCTCGGAGGAAACAGTCTCCACAGGGGTTAGACAATACCCCGAACTGTTCTGCTTGCCAATTGCTTCCCCGCTAACATTACTGAACCATGATGATGTCACACCTGGGTCAAGCAGTGACTACATGGATGTCAAAAAATCCACTGCATCCCTTCACATAAGTTGCCCATAAGGTTTGAGTAGAGTCACAGATATGTTGTTTTATGTAGTTAAATTGGTTTAGTCAAATGCAGGACTTTCTTAAATTTAAGAAGTATAACAGCTCAGCGTCCACTGTCTCACACAACTGCTAAAGCATAATATGTCCCTATAATATGGAGCCTAGGATAAGGGGGTTTCACTGAATTAGTTCTGTGTTGATTTGTTGTAATTCACAGCCGAAAATTTTACTACATTTGCTGTTTGACCCAGGTTTGGCTGAAGAGGTCATCAAGGAGCTTATTCATTGGATTACGGACAGTGTTTGCAGGCAAAAAACCATCTCAAGAATTGATTAGTAGCAAGAGAATGAGTGTGAATATGTACTAAATACCAATTTATTTATATTGCAAAAGTAACTATTATAATCCTGACTTTGGCACCCTGAGGACCTCTTCTAAAAGGAACATGTCAGCTAACACGCCATAGCTGAATATAACACAAGATACGCTACTCAGTTCTACCTAAATATATAGGTGCATCTTTTTTTCTTCTTCATTTAATAGTCCTTATCCAGAATTTATTGAACAAAATATTAGATACAGGACACTTTTTTTTATATATAAACAAAAACAATAATTTACTTAACATCCAACACATCTACGATGAATTTGTACACTTACAATTAGTAAAGGCACCTACAGGTACACTCATTGCATGTATTATGGTTACTTGAGGCATGTTCTCCCCATTTTGACCCATCAGTACATGGACTGTATGCCTTAAATGTGGTGGTTAGTCATCAGAACATCTCTGACTTTTTATCAAACCCCAAACAAAAAATATAATTCATTTTATTTCAAGTAACAGCATTTGACATTCTTTCAAAACACTTAATATAATCTACCACATTAAAGATTCTGAACGGAGACTTTATCGCAGAGGGAGCCTTGAAAACAGATCAATTTGAAAAAGAGTAATGATAGAAATTCAATTTAACTCACAGAAGATGGATAAAGGACACATTTGAATGCATACATTTTTTTTTAATAGTTCTCATTTCTTTTTGCAGCTTCAAGTCTCATCTAGAAGCTTTTAGTTCATGTATCAAAAGTCAGCAATCACTGAATTTGTGGAAAAAAAGCTGGAATAATTTTTCAGCAGGGGGCAACATACAGTATATCGTAGTTCAGGATTTCAGTTTGAACCTTATTTTGTAACATGAACTTTGATGTCTGGTGTATTAATATGTTGTGTAAATGGTTTTACTGTAGGTGGTACCAGAGCTAACAGTGGTACCACTAGGGAATAACATAGTGCTTGTGATCTGAGGGTTTGTATGAAGTATGTCTACTGGCATAGGCTGTAGGTACACAGTCTAGTTTCTCATTATGTTGGTCATCTTAAGAATCTTATATTTTTTACAGGCTTAGACTCTGCTGTTGATTAAACAGCTGATCGTAAACCTTAATGTGACCGACATCATGGCAAACAAACAGAAGATTTGACTTTGTATAAAAATGTAAATTTTCGGTATTTTTTAGAATTAGGTTTTTTCTAAATAAACAAATTAAAACAGAGTATTATTTTTAACAAAATATATACAATTATTTAAAAAACAACATCAGCCTTTAATTTGATTTCCAATGTTACTTTCACTTTCATTCTCTGTTTATCTACATGCCTATGACCTTTATTGTGAATCAGTGTTGGACCTAAGTTGTTCATCTATCCACCTGTGCCTTCATACTTTAGTGTTTATGAGCGTGCTGTGTGTAGGTGAGTAATAGTTCATGTGTGTGTATTAGTGGATGTGTTAGAGAGAGGTGTATCTGACCCATCTTTCTCCTGTCTCCAGACTAGCTAGTGCAGCAAGCTCTGGTCCCAGCCTGAGTAGCCGACCCAGGAACATGTCCTCTCCTGCCCTGCATTATTATTACAGCAACAGCAAGAAGAAGCTCCCTGGCCCTGGGTTACTTTGATTTCACTTCACTTAAATTTAACCTGTACAAAAATCACAGTAGTTGCCTCCATAGAGACTTTTAGCTGTCTTGTAGTCCCTAAAAATTTAAATATAAAAAGAGACAAGCTTGTAGAGATGCAAATAACTAACATTTCTTTATTACAGTACCAGGTGGTTGGAGTTTGCGTCTTAATGTAGAGGATTAAGACATTCAAACAAAAAAGATTTGAAAGAAAATATATATAGACATAGACCTGTAACATTCTACCTCCATCCATTTGGTACATTTTTAATAATTACGTTAAAACACAAATATTTGCATCCAACGCAAATTTATACTAAATTGTGTTAACACACAATCACAAATTCATCACCACTGTTGCTTCATTAGATACCATCAATAGTTCCATCCTTCTTCCCTTTTCCTGTCACCACTAAGAGGCAACATTAATACATGTGACGGTTGCTAACTTGTGAGCAGTCAATTGATAGTGTGTTAATTCAAGTGTTTAAAACAAATAATGTCTGTGGTAATTTATGGAGGCTAGCCTCTATCAGACCAGTGCATGACAGAGATATAAAGACTTCTTTAACCTCACTAATATTCTTTTCAGTAAGTTCTCAAGGAGCATTGGTTGATTTAGTTGATACTCCAGCTTTGTACAGATGACAGCTATTTGTACACAGCACCGAATATAGTATCTCACATGGTATGTCTTACAACATTATGAAAATCTACATTTGTGTTTCTCTCTGCTTATCAAAATGAAACTCGACTGATGGTAGATTTACAGACACTTCAGATTTTGAGATATAGTGCTCATAAATGACTTTTTGGAGTATTATTCCATTTCCTAATGAAGTGAAATTCTGGCGCATGTAGATAGTTCTTTCAGATTTTTTTACATTTGAAGTTCAAGAGCCTGGGGGACGCATGCAAACTCAATACTGCATCGAATCCAACCCTGAAATGCTGTCCCCTAAATACATTGTGTTCATTTAAGATCAGTGTTACAGCCATATCATGTGTGTTGTGTGTAATACTAACCCTAATCTAAACATCCGACTGCTGCTTTAGGTTTGTTGCCTGACTTTGGGGTAACCTGGAATGAAACTTGGGTGCCTACTCACATTGCAGCATCAGTATTTTCAAATGTATTAACACAAAATATGTGTATCTCCATGTGTGTGTTTGTGTGCATTAGAGTGGATCAGATTCTGGGAAAAGGCCAGATTCCCGTGGATAAGAAAATGAGGGACAAACTGCACCCAGATGGAGATTCCCTGGAGGGGATGAGCATGCTGGGACGTGTGTGTAAGGTGGAGAGGCAGGTGAGGAATCACATCACCACTGAGAAGGATCATTTCCTAGGAACTATTGACATAACTGTCTCTGAAAACTCAATGTGGGGTCTGCAATCTGTTTTGGAAAAACAAAACAGAGATCTGTCAAACCATATGTTGAAATAAGAGCTTGTTAGAACCCATCATTTCTTCACAGCCCTCTTATCCTCACTCTCTTGTTTGCTCTCTTTCTCTTAAACCATTCAGACGACTTTATTAATCCCAGAAGGGCAATTCTGTTTACAGCTTAGTAAGTTGTGATATCCTTGGTATCATCATTGTTTACTAGTGCTTAATTCTAATGAATGGGGGTAAATAGTACAGGATAGAGGCGCTGGTAGCTTAGAAAGGTTGAGCCCCCCACATACAGAGGCTACAATCCTCGTCGCAGGGGTCGCCTGTTCGATTTCCGGCCGGTCGACTATTTCCTGCATGTCTTCCCCCACTCTACTCCCCACATTTACTGTCTCTCTTCAGCTGTCCTACCAAAAAAATTAAGGCAAAAAAATAACTTTAAAAATAGTACAGGATATAATGACAAAATTTAAAATAAGGGAATTAGGCAAAAAAAAATAGAAAATTGAACCTCGTGCTAAATTTGTTCCACAATGAGAAATGATTTGTTCCTTTAAGTGGCCATTGTATCTTCTTTGATAAAGGGATTGAACATTTCAATATTCCAGTGTTGTAGTGTAGGGCATGTATTTCCAGTGTTTTATAAGAAGATTCTTTAATAAGAGTAAAGAGAAAATAATTATCCAGCTGTGCAGAAACTTGAAAATACAAATTGACAGAAAACAATTCCTTCTTTTGACTCTTCTCTTGTTTCCAGGTAACTTCCATTGAATCAAAGTTAGACTCCTTGCTTGATGTTTACCGCCAAGTGCTCCTGAAAGGCCCATCAGCACTGAGCCTCTCCTCGCTTCCCTTGTTTGAGCTGGACAACCACCAGCGCCACACCTCGGACTACCAGTCCTCCATCATAGGCAGAGATCTCCCCTCGCCACAGGAAGGGGATCACATTGGAGGCAGAAGAGATAGCAATGGGGTAATACGTCGTTCTCTTAGTGCCAATCCGAAAGGCCTGAGGCTAATCCTGGCACCTGCTGATGATGACTGTCCCCCAGACTCAGCACCTCCATCTTACCCCCCATCCACAGCCTCACTCTCCCCGTCACCCCTTCTGCCTCCAGACAGCCCCTACCCGACGTTAGTCACACCTAATGGAACCTCAAAGAGAGCACACTTCCCTGACCTGCCTCCCCCGCCTCCCTCATCAGGAGGCTTCACCCTCCGCCTGCCCCCCATGGTGCACCCCTCCCACCTCCGATGCCCTGCTGACCCTGTCGCAGATATGACGGGTGAAGTGGTGGTGAATGAGGGGAGCCTGGGTCCCTCTCTTGTCATTGAGTCCAGTTCAGATGCAGACCATGAGGGGGACAGTGAGGCAGACTTGGTGAAGCTGCGGGAAAAGCCTGACTTGACATCTGAGGGGATCTGGAGGAGGCACATGAGCCTGGAGGTTAATCCGCTACTGCTGCTCTCGTCCAGCCCAGACGGGGTGCCTTCAGACTGGGGGGGCGGACTTGGGAAATCCCTCTCTGTGCACAATCTCAACCAGCCTTTGACCAACCGTGCCCCTGCTCTGTCGTCAGGGCTCAACAACAGCAGTAGCAGCAACGGTAGTGAAGGTGGAAATAACCACGGGGACCTTAGCAACTGGGATGGAGCAGAACTCTTCCTCAGTGAGTGCAAAACTGAGCCAGAGGAAGAACACTTCAACTTCATGTCCCAGGAGCCTGGCAGCGGCTCCTCAGACCTTTTACAGACTGCGGAGGACGCAGCATCTCACCCCAAAGGAAAAACAGATTTCCTCAGTCAGTCCCAACACTTACAGCTGACATAACCACAAACTCACACTCAAACACACCACTGTTGGAGAAGCCACTTTTAACATTTTTTACAAGACAAGAGAAAATCTGTTTTGCAAATATCAAGTTAATGCCTTGTTTATGGACTTAATGACATTACTTTTACTTTTTTTTATTCGATTGGGTCCGCTCTTATAAAAACACATTTTGTTATGCTCTATCTGTGGTACTAGAATTATTATCGAGAGATTTAAAGGATAATAATGTATAAATATTTTCAACAGTGGATATTCATGTAAGATACAATGTTAAAAAGGAAAATAACCTCCCTTTAAGATACATAACTTTAGTCCTTTGGACATTTCAAAATAGTGATTTGATGCGTGTAAGGTGATTTTTTTCATATGTAACATCATATAGTCAAACAAAGGGGTTATGACAGATGATGATAATTCAGTGGTTTTTTTAGATAAAAGGGGGGGAGTCAGTGGTTTCTGAGCCTGCAGTTTGACACCTGCCTATCATAAAGAGTGTGAAGAGGAAGTCCAATAATTTTGCTTATCACAGATAAACTGTGGGTAACTTTCTTCTTGGAGTAATATAGCAGTCCTATGGTTTGACTCAGTCTGAGCTTTATACAAAACAAAAACACCTAGTTTTGGCTCACTGAGTGTCACTTTATGCTGCTTGGATACCAAGGAACTAGTGCCGATCCTGAAGGTAGAAACACAGGTAGTTAATAAATTAGAATAAAATACTGCATGATTTTCAAATAATCATTAGTAGTTTCAAAAGAATGAAGAAAGTTTAATTTAACCTCAAACATGCCACTTAAAACTAAAGCCACTGTTTTTCTGATGCCAGTACACACAGGTACATGCCCACACACTTAACATAACAAACATTGACAGCTGCTATTAAGAACCCAGAAACAACTACAGCTACACACAGACTGAATAATGTCTTCGTTTTCATTCAAGTGCTTGTATTTGAAGACTTTCTCAGAAGAATGGGAGAGTCACGTATCCTCCTATCTTTAGCAATGTAAAATGTCATCTTTTACTTACACTGTCATACATATCACAGCATGGGCTGTTTCCAAAAATGAAAGAATGAAAAGCAAGTAAAAGACGAGGCCTGGTTTGATGGGAAAAGCTAAATTATGTAACAAGTTACAGGTCTATCCCTCCGCATGTTTCAGACCAAAAGCATCTCTTTTGGTTGATTTCTTACAAACTCAAATATTGATTAATGTTTATGTAGTTGCTTTGTTTCATCTGTCAGCAACTTGTTTGTAAATTGGGTTTTCAGCAAACCTATGTGAGAAAATGACCTATCAGCAATCGCTTAAAGCAAGTGTTGGGCCATGTCCCACTCGATTTGGACATAGGCCCATGGAGCTGGGTGCTAATGGTCTGACTGCTGAATTGCAGTTGACTTATTAAGAAGGTTTCTCCAGCCAAGCATGAGAAAAACTGCATGTCAGAGCTGTTGCAAGAGTCAGGAGCAGTCACTCACTTGCTGGTGGCCTGGATATACTTCTGCATGTTGAGATATTGTTTCCTAAAATCCTTTGACAAAAAGGTACGAACAAAGTAAGCCAATATGAACTTTATCATGTTCTAATTTGAACTAATTTGAAAGTAGTGAAACTTGTACTGCCAGATATATTGATAACCCACTCACATTAAAATTTAATGGCAAGCATTAAACCTTTTAAGATAATTAAATGTTTCTCTTTTTTTGACAAACCCTGTATTTTAAATGGGTGCTAGTTGCACAATGTGCACTAATAATTGTGAAACCCATAATAAACATTTACTGAACATGCACTGTCGATCCAGAATGCATGTCTATAGAGAGTTAATGAAATGATTAGGACTTTTATACTCATTGTAATCTAAAATCAATAATGATATTTTACATTAATTTGGTTTCCTTTATTCCAGAACAATATGTACAAGGAGACTTTGGTAAGAAAACTCAAAATCTTATTGAGATTGAGATCAAATTTATGTTTATAGGTAGTTTCTTTCACTGGCCTATCATTTTTAATGTAGGCTTAAACCAAACTCAAGAGGGCACAATTATATTATGTTGCATTAAGTCCTTACTTTTGTTGCAATAGTGTTTGATGACACTGTCCTTACACTATACTTGAGATCAGTGCTTTGAACTTTCATCCATACAGTACATTGGTTTTGCTGCTCTCAAATAAGAATTATGCAGAAATCTATGTCCATCTTAGTTTTTGCCATTTTTTTAATTTCTGAAGAGAATTGCGGTCTTAAAGATTTATTTTAATATGTTAATGATGTTTACTCATTATTATTTTCCAATTTATGTTCCCTTTTATTTTGAATGGCAAGTAATTGCATTGAATAGCAAATTAACACTCTTTAGTGTATCATAATTTTTTATCTTCTACAAATAGTAATTCTAAACACTAGAAAATTGATTTTTAAGTATTCTACATACAGATTGGTATGATGACATGATATCAAATGAAAGCACAGCTAATATTTAGGAGAGTTTGAGGAGCCTGAAAATGTGACATGTAGTTTAATGCTTTATATTGGAGTAGACTTGTTGTAGTTGTTTGAAAATTGCTACATACCATAAGAAAGGTCATCCCGAACTCTAGGTTACTTTGGAGCAAGATAAGGGACACATTCTTAGTTACAAGAAAAACTGATGGATCTACATGGGGTTACCCTCTTAAAACCTGCTCATTTTTGCAAGTTGTAAATTGCTTAAGGGTGCCTTCCTTGTATTTGAAAAATGTTCATTCTTAGCTGATATCAAACTGCTCATTGTGGGTTGGGCATCCATTTCACTTACTTCAAGTAGCTTTAGTAACAGACATTATAAGGCTTCTATGTCTAATAATTCCATTTCTCTACAGCTTGAACAGTAATTTATTACACAACTGGCCTTAAAGCTTGATAATGTTAACATTATTATTTCTTTGAAATTAATTTATTAAAGTGCACATTATGTTCTCTGGATGAGAAATGAAAAAATAAATTTATTATTCATTAATAAAGAACAAATTAACTCAATTGCTTGTTTTTGTCTTCTTTTATTGAAATTTAAAAGCAACCATCATTAAAACAGAAACACACAAACACACCAACACATGCAAACGTAAAAGGACTCGCTTTTCATCAAATAAAACTGGGATCTCCCCTGCCATCCCTATCTGTTTTTGAGCATACATAACAGCTGTCTCATCATCAGTCATACTATGTGCATCACATGAAGGGGGGCTTCCTCTCTTGGATCTGGTGCCCCCCCCTAAATGTATGCGCCTGAATCTGACCTGGATCTCCCAAGGGTCTGGGGGCTGCCTTTGCAGAACCAGGCCTGACAAATACCACCCTGTCGGTAGCCATAGCTGCTACCTCCACCACGCCCTAATGTCATCCCCAGTGGCAGACCACAAGCTTTCTAAAGTCTGCATATTTTTTTTTTTAAGTGTTTCCAGAATGGTTGCGATGCATATTTTTGTGTCTAGAATAATGTGTTGAAACAAGGCTTGTTTGAACACATTACGTTTTTTTAAGTGTTTAAATTGTTTTGGGTTTTTTTTTTTTACCCTTTTCTTAACTTGAACACCGAAAAAACGTTAGGTGGCGCAACCAGATATTTATCAAAATATATGTACTTTCCTATTATTTATTCTAACTGAAAGTTTTAGGAAGTATCCCTTGGAGTGGTTACAGTGCTTTACATATTTGTATTTTGTGAGTATATTTTTTATTTACAATATATTAGGATTTTTGCATTCTATTGGCCAGGTATAAAATTTTATTTTTACAGTTTTAGGTTGGTTGTACCACCTGACATGGAAAGTGTTACCGTCCACCTATAAGTTGATAAAAGCTTTTCTATTATTATTTAAGGGACATCTACAAACCTTTTAACTCAGCCATGACAATTAGTAGGGTCCTCTGAATTATTTCATGTGTTGAAGTCCATTATGACTACTTACTTTCAAAATAAAAGGTCCATGAGTACAGTGGTGCCACCCTGACATTTGTGAAGATGCAAATTGCCGGACAAACGTTTTTAAATAACCTTAGGTGCCTTTAAACTATTGATATTTATAAAATTATGTTTATTTCAAAGCTCTTATATGTAAAATCATGCCGTGGTGTTTTAATTTGAATTTATTATTATTAAAATACATTTGTATAGTGTTTTAAGTCAGTTCACTTGCTCGGACGGTTGCGCCACCTGACATTTTCAGGGTTTGAGATACTTAGAAATAAAATAAATCTCAATATTTGAATGTACTGAAATTGTATTCAAAATAAGCAGGTTTTATAGAATCAATTGAGGTATGTCTTAAAAATAACAAATTATTTCAAAAGAAAATAATGGATTCGGACACAAAAATATGCATGTCATGTCAATGACCCATAAATACTGTGTACTAACTATCAAACTACAACATGCTCATAAACACCAACACTCATATAACTGCATTTACACGTTCCGAATCCCCCTTCATAAATCTCTCTTCTCCCTCTCAAAAACATTTTTTTTACTCTTTTAGTCTTTATCTTCTCTTTCTATTGTGGCTTTCTCTTGTCTCTTTCTTGACAATATAACTGAGTAATAGTTTGACTCCTTTCCATTACAATCTATTCTTTTGTTTTGTTCTGTTTTGTTTTGTTTTGTATTAATTGTTTTGTGTTCGTCATTTATAGTCCAACACTTTTTTTTTTTTTTTTCCTTTCCCTAAACTTTTTTTTGTTTAAGTTAGTCTATACCTAATAACTTTATTTGATTACTGCTTTTAAAAAACTACCTTTTCTTTTCTTTTATGTTCTGTTTAATATCGGGCACTTTTATGTCTTCGCACTGTTTAATTCAATTCAAAACCTTATTTATTCTCGAAAAGACATTGAGGTTTCCCTCATTTCCAATGTTGTCGAGATCACAGGCACATTAGAAACAACAAACAAACAAACCCAATCCTTCACAAAATAAAAGATTAATTCAAACAGATACAGTTTGAAACACAGTGGTCAGAGATCAAAGTCTTAAACTCTGCAAAAGATGAAATGGATGTCAGCTTTAAAGTCTGTTGGAGGGTATTCCATGATTTAGGGGCATCAATGGAAAAAGCTGATCGACCCTGTTCAGTATTGACTCGGGGTACTTTCAGAATGAGCCAATCAGAAGAGCGAGTCCCGTAGGATCCACAATTCCATTCCAACAAGTTTGTGAGGTAGGTGGGGAGCTTTCCAACCAGTGCTTTAAAAATATACAAAAGCCAGTGTTTGTTCCTCCTTTGCTCAAGAGAGGCCCAACCAACCTTCTCATACAGGACACAGTGATGGGTGTCATATCTATCACCTGTGATGAATCTGAGAGCAGAGTGGTAAACAGAGTTCAAGGGTTTTAGTGTTGAAGCTGCAGCATGTATATAAACCACATCACCATAATCTAAAACAGATAAAAACACTGCTTCAACAACTCTCTTTCTACAAGACAGTGGGAAGCTGGGTTTATTTCTGTATAAGAAACCAACTTTCTGTCTTAACTTGGTGGAAAGAGTGTTTATATGGTTTTTGAATGTTAGATTCTCATAAAGCCATATACCAAGGCATTTAAATTCAGTGACTCTTTCAATTTTAGCTGAATTTAAATTGGATATGCGCACATTTTCATAATCAATGTTTCTGGCGCTGGAGAACAACATTAATTTTATTTTACTTTAATTTAGTACAAGTTTAAGATGAATTAGTGACTGTTGGAGATTATTAAAAGCAAGTTGCAAGTTGTCCATGGCTAATTTTACAGAGTCTGCAATGCAATGTTGCGTATAAAAAGATAAATAAAAAATAGACGATCATCACAGCACAAATAAACATGTTTACAGACTGGTACAAAAAAAATAAATGTAAAAGCAAGGATGGTGAAAAAGGTCACATTCATAAACTGTATAGATATGGTCACATCCTACGTCCATGTCATGTTGCCTTTTATACAATCGGAATTCACATAATCAGGCTGTTGGCAGGTAAATGGAAAGAGTATCTGACAGTATGGATTTGTTTTGCAAAATACATCTTTCTCTTGCATGAAATATTTCTTGATTTATGTTTAATGTTTCATGTTTTTTTGTTTTATGTTTAATTTTTTTATTTAATGTTTTTATGTTTTTTTGTTTTTTTTATGTTTTTATGTTTTATGTTTTTTTAATGTTTTTATGTTTTATGTTTTATGTTTTTTATGCTTTATGTTTTATGTTTTTTTTTATGTTATTATGTTTTATGTTTTTGTAATGTTTTTATGTGTTATGTTTTATGTTTTTTTTTTATTTTTTTATGTTTTATGTTTTTTTTTTTATTATGTTTTTTTATTATGTTTTATGTTTTTTTTTTTTTTTTAATTTTTTTATGTTTTATGTTGGTTTTTTTTGTTTTTTGTTTTTATGTTTATGTTTTATGTTTTATGTGTTCATACTGATAAAATTACTCAAAAATCATATCCTCGTCAAAGCTAGCCTTCCTCAGAAACAGAAGTCCAAGTTGACCGGGGGGCCTGAAGGCAGCACGGCCATGATTGACAGCTTGACGGTTAATTACAGTTAGCGGTATGGCTAGCAGCATGGAGAGTAGACGGAACTTCACCATGTCCGACTGGGAGGATGAGTACAACGAAGACGGCGTGGCTATCTATAAACCTGCAACTAAGCCAGCTCCGACCGAATGGAAACAGCCACAGAATGGTGGTCGGAGGGAAAATGTAACTTTCGGTGTACGACATGGCTCCAGGTTTGGCGGTCCCAGAGAGTGGGAAGGACATCGTGGCGGCGAGACAGCCGAGCATAGCAACCGGTGGGATGGAAGCGAAGGCCGGACGCGTTTCACGGACCGCAGAGGCCCGCCGCCGGGAAGACAAACACTTGGAGGCTCTAACCCACCTGTGACCATGACTGTGGAAGGCTCCTTAGTTGGGAGGGTGATAGGTTGGTTTCTTTATTAATTACTGAAGTCACTGAAGCTATTTTTAATTTGACCTCACCTCATTGTCAGTTAGGCTAACCCTCCTGTTATGTGCATTTATGTGGAACAGCAATAATGTTCCTGGGTCAATTTGACCCGGGGCATATTCAATTATCCAAAAGTGTCAGAACAGAAAAAAATCCCAATACACATTTTTAAAAATATAATTTTTAACTCCATTACTAACCATATAAATTAAGATTTAGTCCATTGGTGTTCTTCAATTATCACAGATCATGGTTCAATGAGGATAGCTCACTCGTTTTTCATTAAAATTAATGTTAAAACTATTTTTTTTTTAACCCTCCTGTTATGTTGTGTGTCAAATTGACCCTTTTAAAAGTCTATTGTGGGCAATATATGCCCTCCAAACCAGCTAAATACAGCATATAAATCTGGCAGGATGTGACAGAAAAGGTGTCGTTTTAATTTATCAACATCACTTCAATCTTCATCAATCTATGTCATGCAAAACTATTGTATTCATATATAGGGCTTTCCAATGTATATTGAAAAAAGTTTTAACATTAATTTCAATGAAAAACCTGTGAGTTATCCTCATTGAAACATGATCTGTGATGATTTAAGAACACCAATTGACTAAATCTTGATTACAATGGTTAGTAATTGATTTAAATATTACTGTTTTTTGGTTATGACACTTTAGGATAATTGAATATGCCCTGGGTCAAATTGACCCAGGATCATTATTACCGTTCCAGAGAAACAAACATAACAGGAGGATTAATGTACATTGGAAAGCCCTAAATATAAATACAATAGTTTTACATGATATAGGTTTTTGTTTATTTTATTTAACTTTTTTTTTTTTTTTTATGAAGTGATGTTGATAAATTAAGATGACACCTCTTCTGTCACATGCTGCCCAGCTGGTTTGGAAGGTATATATTGCCTAAAATAGACTCTAAAAAAGGTCAATTTGACCTGCAACATAACAAGAGGTTTAACATTAGCCTAGCTTCACTTTGGTCTACATTTGTCAAACATGAAAATGGCTTGTGAACTGTTCTAAGTGTGTCACAGATTATTTGTGTTTCCACTGTTTTACTACCATTGTATAGAGATATTGCTAGAAGTGTTCATTGTTGTTTTTTTACCTTGTAAGGTCGTGGAGGAGCAAAGATTCGTGAACTTGAAGAGAGCAGCGGTGCACGGATCAAGGCAAGTTGACTTGTGTCTAAACAGAAAAGCTCCTCCATCAGTGAAGGGCTGGTGCTTACGGAAGAGGATTAGGGCCACTTAAAAAAAAAAGAAAAAAAAAAAAAAAGGTCCAATATATTTTCTTTATTCTTCTTTATTATTATCGTCAGAATTCTGACTCATCTCAGAATTCTGACTATAATCTAAGAATTCTGACTCTTCTCAGAATTCTGACTTTAATCTAAGAATTCTGACTTTAATCTAAAAATTCAGACTTTTTTCTCAGAATTCAGACTTTTTTCACAGAATAATCATAATAATAAAAAATATAAATATTGGCCCATAAGTGGCCCCAATCCTCTTCCATAGGTGCTGGGCAACAACTATGTACATTTAAAAACCGAACCCCCCTTATTGGTTTTATGTGTATCATGTGGAAATGACTTATAATATACCACAGAGGTTGTGCCTGGGGTCAGAAGAAGGAACAGAAAGCAGACTCCGAGCTTATTTTGGTCTGAATTAACTCATGTTAATACTTTTTGGGGCTTTATTTCTAAATGTCGGACCTAATTAGTTAAAGTTTGGCTGTGACTGCAAGTTTTCTACACTTCGACTCTCAAAAGCATCTTTAGCTTCTTTAAAATCATGAACTCAATATTTAAACCATGTGAGGCTACATAGCTGAACAGAAAAGGGGTCAGATTTTACATTAATGTGCTCACTTACTCACCCCTCCCGTCAATGACGCGACAGTGGCCTTCGAGGACATATGTTTCTGGGATGCATGATGAGTATGATCCTCCATTTGCAAGCTCTTTCCATCAAAAAAGTGTATTAATATGAATCCCTTTGCATAAAAAACCCACTCTCTTCTTTGTCTGCCAATTGGTGGATTCTGCTTGGCCACTCACTTAATACAAAACCCTGTATGTCACTAGTTTTTCTGCGCTGTACTCGGGTAGAAACATGGTGCAAGATTGCAGGCTCCTTGGAAGGCACTCCCTCAAGTTGATCCAAAGCTTTTTCCAAGCAAACAAAAACAGAGTGATTCTTATAACTCAGGTGATTATACATCAAATTAAACATGCTTACAAATATATTCAATTTCTATGAAGTCTGTTCTGCTAAAAACTGCTAATTACTACATGTGGAATCTTTAAGTTAGAATTTAATTAAATGCACAAGTCATAAAAAAGTTGCTTAAAAATAAGGAATCTAAAAAACAACTTCATAAATAATTAAAAACATGAAAAGGGCAATCAATCAGCTTTTTGGTGTTTTTTTTCACATAAAGTTTTTATTCAACAGCAAAGATCTTAAAAACATTGGACTAACTTGCTTACTATTGTCAACTTGATGCAATGCAACAGATTTATATCTGTTAATGCATTTTTGTATAGAAAACTTTATTGAATGTTTATGTAACTGGAATTAAGTACTGGATTTTCTTTGTCTAGATAAACAAGGGAGACTATGACGGCGAGGTGCTCCTATTCGGGACCTCTGCTGCCCAGCAAAAGGCCAAAGAGATGATTGAAGAACTGTTGGCAGATGGCGGCTCTCGGTTTCATGGGGGTATGAAGTGTTTTTTTGTCTTTTGGAATCTTAATGCTCTCAGCTGTGAATTAAGGCAAACATCCATCTCTGATAATCGAATACTTCAGGTCCTTGCACAACTCACATTACATTAGAGTAGTCACATTTGAAGATTTAACAGGATGATTCGCTTTACAGTGATCAAACGTAAGTTATATTTAAATACACTTGTGTTTGTATTTATTCTTCATTCTTTGGGATTTTTAAGGTAAGGCCTTTTGTAATTACGTACTGCAGCTTTCTGATAGTAGTTCAGCAGTTCTGCAGACTGAATCTCCAGCAGCATTATGTTCTGTTTCTCAGGTCCCAGTAAGGGGGGCGCATGGATTAAAGTTCTCCGTCATTTGGAAAATGAGAGGGAGGAAAAACTCTGTGTGCTTTGTTTTGGTCCCATTAAGGCAACTCTATTAAACTGACACTGCTTTCAACATACAGCTAGCCAGAGCCATTGTTTCAACCAATCAGAGGCAGAGCAGGGCGGGTCATGCTTGCCAATCCGCGATGGGCCCGGGTGCGAGAATGCTTATTTTGTAAGATCATCAGAACCTGGTGAAATTTAACACGGGTGGAATGGTTTAACATTATCTGTGAAGGACAGCTGGTGGGTAATCTGAGAGCTGCTTCTACGGTACGTTTTTATTCGTTATTGAGTCTCTGGGAAGTTAATGTTGAAGAAGCGTATAGCGCAAGCTAACCTTTATATTCTCTTTTCTTTTATGGCTTTGTGATTTTTTTGGATGAATGTGTGATAAAAAGAAGATTGTGAGGACTCGACAGAATGTGTCTGCCTGACTCTGTAGCTGTAGTCAGCGGCTTCTTTTTCCTTGAATTTTGACGGCAGTTGGACCGACAAAGTCTCTTCTGCCCCCGATAGTGTTTCCAGTTCTTAGATCCAGTTCTTAGATCCAGTTCTTAGTACTTTGAGTGTTTTTTAGGTTAAGCTCACTTAGTATGCCAGCATGGACGCACTGTTTGTTGTAGAAGGTTCCAATGTTTTGACCATTGACTAAACTGTCCAAAATAAGTGGAGATGGACTTGGTTATAAAAGAGATGGGCCTGGTTAAAGTCGGGGAGAATGGACAGCCTGTCGGTACATGGTGCAGTCCTAATGCGCCATCAGTCAGAGGATGCACACTGTGCTGCCGTCCATTCTCTGCAGCACACCTCCTCCCTGCCAAACACTGTATTAGCGCAGGGGCTCACAAAGTGTGGGTCTAGACCCCCCTTCGGGGTCGCGAGACATGAATAGGGGGTCGTGAGATGTCTTCCAGAATGTTGTTGTTTTTTGTAAGTTGTCTGAAATTAGTACATTTTACCCATTATAGTAAAAAATATGGACAGAAATAGTAGCTAAACTTGAAGTAAAACCTTGAAAATATAAAATGTAATGAGTTTTCTGCCTTTCTTTTTGCCAGATGACTCCTAAGTTTAGAGTTATTGAACAGTTAATTATCAAAAGCATCAGTAGCAGCAGGTTAATTCATAAAGGCACAGGAAACACAGACACATGCTCATATAGGTAGGGTCACTTGCTAAATGAAGCCACATTAAATCACTTTGAGGGACAGTGGGGTCCCGAGTCTTTGGCACCTATATTTTGGGGGTCACGGCCTGAAAAGTTTTGGAACCCCTGTATTAGAGGATAGTATACTGTGTACATGTCCTTGGGCTAAATGCATATACCCAGTATACTCCTTTTTAGGTGAAAACCTTTGGGAAGTGACCGATAGGCAGGAAAAAAAGGCTTTTACATGTGTGGCATGGTGGGTTGATGGTCGGGTAGTATGATTTGGTGTCAAAAAAATGTTTCAGTCAAATTAATTTTGTTTGCTTTAATCCCTGGGGCCGACCACTTTGGAGGAGGTGATGGAGGAGCAAAGGGAGGCTCTGTGTGGTCTGCCACAGCATTGGAGGCTTCAAATACAGTAGCGCCCCGTGAACCCATAGATTGGAATTCCATCCGGGAGAACAAGGAAAAGTATGCAGCGCTGAAGTGGAAGGGTGAGGGCTCATATTAAAACTGACATTCATCTATTACAACTAACAAGTATACTGCTTTCATTGACATTTCATTGGCAGTGTAGAGGGAGGTTGGATTTGAAATGGAACAGTGACTTTGCATTAGAGAATTGATTACTTTTACCTTTTATTTGTGGTTTTGAGACTACTGTCAACCAGGAAGAGCATAACAAAGAAAAGTAGCCCTTTTGACCAGATTATAATTTGAATTATATTGATTTTGGTCCGGCTTATCATTCAGAATTCTTATCGATTCCCTTTTTGGATCACAATATAGCTAAATCAACAGCTAATGCTAATTTAAATCCTCTCTTTTTTGAGTAGAGATCCTTTACATGTCATGATTAATGTGTCATTTTAAATTGGGTGTGTTATCTTGTTGGTTTTAATTAGCTTAGGTTGATTATCTTATTCTTGTGATGTGGATTATGGAATGGGCCTCATTTATCTTTGAATCTATTAATGTGATCTTTTTCAATGTCCCTCAGACCTCCCACCCCTGAAGAAGCAGTTTTATACTGAAGCAGAGAGTGTCTCCATCCTCACTGCAGAGGAAGTCTGCGAATGGAGGTAAAGTTAACTGCAGTACATCCCTCTATGGGTGTACGGTTAGGGTACAAGTTCTCACAAGTTGTTTTACAATGGTAGACATTAATATTATTTAAAAGTATTGTTTTCTATGCCTAGAAGTTGAGTCGAATACCACAACCTCAAAGATGTAATTGAAAAGCTCTGCATAAACCTCAGACCTCCTTTTTTCAGTGGATCTCTCTAACCAGAAGTCTGCATTGTTTCCAGTTCCAGTCTTAGACCAATAGGTGGCGCTAGTGGTCTACCTCTCCACATGATATCCCAGCATGTCCAACTGTTATACTTGTAATATTCCATATGCACATTTTTATACCAGCCTGCTTGTGTGAGACTTTGTCAGTGCTTCTTGAAAACAAAAGAACACATCTTTTTCCACTTATGTATAATTAAGAAAAACAAATACAAACTAGATCTGACTTTTTGTGTTGGTTATAAAAACAGCATAGTTAGACGTGGTCTCAGGAACATAAACTTCAGCTGCATACATGTTGTATTTGTCCTTGACTAACACAGTTGTCTTGTTTGTCATAAATCCAGCCACACATTCTTGAGTTTTGCATTTTTTCTGCCTTTGCTGTGTGCGCGTGTGCGTGTGTGTGTGTGCGTGTGTGCGTGTGTGCGTGTGTGTGTGTGTGTCATGCTTGTCTGTAGGAAAGAGAATAACAATGTATTTGTGGATGACCTGAAGGAAGAGGGGGAGAAGCGGACCATTCCCAATCCCTGCCGCACCTTTCTGGAGGCATTCGAGCCCTATCCAGAGATCATGGAAAATATTGAGCGTGTTGGCTTTGTCAAACCCACTCCCATCCAGGTATGAGCCTGGGCAAATGATCACAAATGTTACCCTGTATCACTGCTAAACATATTCTGAACAACAGACCCACAGACTTATATTGTACTCTGATTGATGTAATGATGAGCTGAAATTGAGAGACATGTAACAACAAAGACTTACAGGACGCCACACTGTAAGTACTCTACTTGGAATACATCAGGTGAAAATCAAATAAGATCTGCCACGTAAGCATTTTGTAGATCAAAGAGGTGAGTTGCTGAGAAGGAATGAAGGACAATGAAAGAGCATTACTCAGTGTGGCATGTGCCAACAGTTGGTATAAGATACATTGCGTATCTACTAGGGCTGAACAATTAATCAAATTCAAACCAACATCGCAATGTAATGGAATGCAATTTTTAAATCGCAAAGGCTGCAATTAAAAAAAAAAAAAGTTTCATGTACACAGACGCAACCTTACGTGACATGCATGCAGTAGGTGGCCGTAATGCACCTTTCAGCTGGTTTGCCGACGGCAAAAAATCTCTGAAGACAGAGACACGTGCGAGCGGGGGATGAAGAAAACAACTTCAGCCACACTAAGTTTTGATTTCTCGTTTTGTTGTTGAGATCTTTAAAAATGGCCTCAGCAGAAGAACCAATCATATTGAGGCGTACAATATAATCAACACGCTAAATATCAACATGTGGAGCAGGCTTATAATCTCCACAGGCGCAGAGTCAGTGAATACCCAGACAACATGTGGATTTACTGCAACAGGACAACTGAACAGAATCATATTTCAGACTCGCAGAGTCCAGTTTTCTGTCTACTTGTTCTTAAAGAGAAAAAATAGCATGTTTACGTGGTCAGGTGTCAGCCAGGAGCGCAACCGGGTCAGAATCAGTCCAGCAGCGGAGAAAAAAAGAGACCTGTCACTCAGCCGCAGCCCCCAGCTGAGCGTCTCCGCTGTGTGCTGTCAGCTGATTCACATCCAAACATGCTTTAAACTTAAAACACTTCTTTGGCAGAATTTTGTTAAGTAGTTGTGGTGAACACTTACAAGACTGCAAGTCAAAGTATTTAGTAGCCTAAGTTTACAACTGTAATTCAAGTAGATAAATAAACTGTCTTTCATATTAATTCATGCTTCATTTGCCTTTATCTTAACATAAGTCTAGCCTATGAGTATACAGTTGTGTTGTGTATAATAAATCTGATATTGTTTATTATAATACAGATTGATTTATTGCTTGTGTTTGTTGAAAAATACATGAAGAGGACCATAAAAATAATTGCATATTAAATTGCAATCGCAATATTAAGGAAAATAATTGCAATTAGATTATTTTCCAAAATCCTTCAGCCCTAGTAACTACATACAATAATAAGTGTAAGTATGAAATTAAGTCACAGAATGCTGAAAGAAGAAATGAAACCGCAGCATCTCTCCATAGTTTTACTTTCGTTTCACAGAAAAGGGCTTGGCCATATGGAACATCAGAAAAGAAGCCTTACTATTTAAATGAAACTGTTTGTGATCCAATTACAGTTTGACAGACCGGTTTTAAGTCTGTGTTCAGTGTGTGGGTGATGTTTGCTTTCTCTTTGATCCAACATGCAAATATACACTCCCTGGTATATTCATACCAGGTCATACTGCATGTAAATGAAACTGAAAGCTTAGCATGCTTCAAGTCAAGGTCTTGGTGTAGGCAGACTTTCTTGTGGATTTGCTTTTGGTAACTTGCCTGGTATTAATCATGTTTAATTATTTTCTCACAAGACTAGATGTAGTTAACTGTATTTCCAGAATCATTTCCTGTAAAACAAACAAGCCCTTTAATTTAGTACAGTCATAAATAAAACACTGATTAAAGAAGTTAAAGTTGAAAATATTTTCTCACATGTTCTTCTAAGATAAGGCTAACTTTAGATCTGTAGCTGACAGCCCAGTGCTGTGCAAATTGTAGGCCCAGTCTCTTGTTTGTACAGAGGAGGACTGTGTCTGTTTCTTCACCAGTCTCAGGCCTGGCCAGTGTTGCTGAGTGGGGAAGACCTGATAGCTATCGCTCAGACAGGAACAGGGAAAACTCTGGCCTACCTGCTGCCAGGGTTCATCCACATGGAGGGACAGCCTTTGTGAGTACAGGACCTGTTACTTAAGTTTCAGTGCTTCTATGGGTCATTTATTTGAACATTGAAAGCACTGATAGGTTATATATCTTACAGAGTTAAGTAGCTTTGCTAATTTTTGCATGATTTTTGGTCAAACTTTTTCAACATTTCTTTGTCCCCCTTTATTGATAGGCCTAGAACTGAGCGGGGTGGTCCTGGCATGTTGGTGCTGACTCCTACCAGAGAACTGGCACTGCAAATTGAAGTGGAGTGCAAAAAGTACCGTTTTAAAAGCTACAACAGGTGTAGTATTCTTCTAATATCACTAAGGATGAGCTTGAAATCACTTCTCAAATTGAATCTATGGAAGCATCTCAAAAAATTTGAATATTGTTTAATATCTCTCTTTTTTTTTTTTCAAAATTTGATTCAAAAAGATAAAGTTTCATATATTTGATATTCAGTGGATGTAAAGTGAAATACTTCAAGACATTTAGTTTTAATATTTAAGATTATTGCTTACAGCTCAAGAAATTCATAAATCCAGTATCTTAAATTATCAGAATATTTCCTGTAGTGGCTTGCTTTCGCCAAACGAAACAAAACACCTATATGCCACTGAGGGGCTGCTTTACCGGGACCTAGTTGACGCATCCTCCTCGTGCAGGATGAATGAGTGAAGTCCAAACTCTGTACATTGTCATCAATGGGTTTATTTTAGATCAATCCAAAAGAGGATTAAAAATACGGAAATGTCCATGTGCTTAGACCTGCTGGAAAAGGTAATTAGGATCCCCCTAACACGGGACTTCCACCAGATCCGTGTCCGGTCCGTCTCCAATCCGCTGCGGTCCAGCTCCGTGCTCTCTCGACCATGTTGTCTTTATCAGCCTCTGGAAACCTCTGACTTGATGACTCCAGGCCTGCCTCCGCTCTAAATGACATTTTGTTGTTATAGTTAAGTTAAAACCAATCTAATGATAAAACAGGGTGTTTTATTCAGAAAATTAACCAGGTTTTTATTTTGTTTTGGTGCCTGACTTCCTGTCCCGCTCCAACTGCTCTGTGCTGAATTGATGCGTCATGCTCCAATCAGAGACGCAGCTGGAACGCAACGGATCCAGTGGGGGTTAACAGATTTACTAGAATAGAAACCTATCAGATCCGGTGCCGTGACGGATCGAAGATGGACCTGGTGGAATTTGGCCATAAAGCTTGTCATCAGATGGAATTATGAGGTGACCCAAAATCTGGTAGACAGCTGACCAACACCAGCAGATGACCTGGCACCCAAATCATCACAGACTACAGAAACTTCACTCTGGACTTCAAACACCTTGTTTTCTGGACTTCTCCAGACTCTTGGAGGAGGAGTGGACTCCTTGATTTCCAAATGAAAAAAAGTGGACTTTGGACCATTGACTAACAATCCAGTTCTTTCTCTTTGGTTTTCTCCTTTGCCCAGGACAGACATATTGATGTTGTCTCAGGTTCAGGAGCAGCTTAATATTAAGAATGTGACAGTTGTAGCCTCTTTCCTGAGTCCACTCCTCATGAAGCTCCCCCAAGTTCTTGAATCAACTTTTCTTGACAGTCCTCTCAAGACTTCAATCAAACCTGTTGCTCGTGCACCTTTCCCTTCCACACTTTTCCTTTCCCGTCAAGTTTTACATGAACCTGCTTTGATACAGCACTCTGTGAACAGCCCTCCTCTTCAGCAATGACTTTCTGTGGTTTACCCTCCTTGTGGAGAATGTTGATGATCATCTTCTCAACAACTGTCAAGTCAGCAGTCTTCCCAATGACTGTTGTGTGTACTGAACTAGACTGAGAGACGCATGGTATCTATCTTAACTCAAAATGAAATATTCTCATATTTAGAGATATGTTTTTGTTTTTTTTGAGCTGAAAGCCATACATATTAGTTCAAATAGAAAAATGCTTGGAATATTTTAGCTTGCATTTAATCACATTTTCACTTTCTTAAATAACTCATGACATTTTTGAACACTCACTATATTCTGATTTTATTTAGATGCACCTGTAGAGGTAACATGGCCTTGACTGTTCTGTCTGCACCCTCTTTTAGTGTCTGTATTTATGGAGGAGGGGATAGGAGAAGCCAGATCAACCTGGTGAAAAGTGGAGTTGACATAGTGATCGCCACACCAGGACGACTAAATGATCTCCAGATGAATGAGCTCATCAATCTAGGCTCCATCACTTACTTGGTGAGCTGTCTGTATCTGTCAGGTTGTGTAAAACGATATACGAGGTGCTCGACCCATGATAAAACCTTTCAATATCTAGATTGTTTTTTTGAGTGTCATAAAATGTTTCACCCTTTAAGCCTCGTTTCCACCAAGCAGTCTGGAATGGATCAGTACAGTTTGGTACGGGTCGGATCGGTAACGCCTGATCCTGTTTGCGTTTCCACAGCCAACCGTGCCCTACTTGGTGGGCAGCGTGTCAGCTACGTAATAGCATGACGTCATGGCAGCGCGACACAGTGTACCCCGCTGATAAATGCAACGAAGAAGAAAAACACAACACTGTAAACAAAGAGGAATGATGGAAGAAAAAAAAAGTTATCTTCCCGAAGTCCACTGGATATTTAAACATGGCGGGGATATGCGTTGTTCTTTATTACCGCTGTTGCACGGGATCGGTATGTCTGGCACCCCAACAGAAGGGTATCAAAAAGTGGGGCGGTACGGCTCAGTAATTTGGGGACCCACCCCGGTTTTAATCAATGGAAACGCCACAAAATGCGAACCGAACCGCTTGGTGGAAACGGGGCTTTAGTGAAGCACACACATTCTGTCCTTGTAAGGGTTCTGTGTTCTATGTTTTTTTCTCCTTAAGATGTTGTGTGTGGGCATACAGATGCAAAGTTTTAATAAGTTCTCTGATCACTCTGAAAAGGTGCTGGACGAGGCTGATCGTATGCTTGATATGGGCTTTGAACCCCAGATCCTGAAGATTCTCTTGGACATTCGTCCCGACCGCCAGACTGTTATGACCAGGTATGAGTCACATAGAGCACTTTAAACTAATGTGTTCACATGAGGGACAATGTTCTAAGATGGAAACTTTAGGACTTCAAATAAATCTGATTTTTAAGTTGTTAACTTGTTGTGTTTTAGTGCCACCTGGCCCTCTGGTGTGAGACGATTGGCAAAATCCTACCTCAAAAATCCCATGATGGTTTATGTGGGCACCCTGGACTTGGCGGTTGGTGGAAATTAATACAGTCAATTAGTGCTCCTGGGTACTTGGTCTTAAATGCCCCTAGATAACACACTGAATACCACACACTCTGTGTCTCTGAATTTACTTTATTTGTAAAGCAAATGGAGCAGACGTAAGGATTACAGTTACTCTGCTGCAAAGACAGACAGAATATAATAAGAATTAAAGGTGACATATCACGCTTTTTTCATCAATATATATTGGTCTAAGAGGTCCCCAAAACATGTCTTTAAAGTTTATGCTCAAAAAAACACTTTGAAATCAGATTTTGGCATGCCTGAAAAGCCCTCTTCTTCAGTCCTCCTCAGAACACTCTGTTTTCTCTCTGACCACGCCCCCTCCGGAATTGGATGTGCCTCGGCTCTCCAGCACATTGATCTAATGTTACATGTTGGCTGAATATACACGGATGCTCAGAGATCACGTTACTTCAACCCTCTGAATCTGATCCAGAATCTGATCCTGACGGAGAGGCGCCTGTAGCAGGACCTTTCTGAACGATTGGTCATAGATTTAGTGTTTCTTGTTGTTTTATTTATCAGTATGTAGACGTGTGTCTTGGTACACAGCTACTAACATGTAGCTATGTGGCTATGCTAACTAGCGCTAGCACTTATCCATGATAAATAAAAATCATCCACTAGATCTTCAAATCTGCAGACGTGGGGAGTCAAACCGACCTCTGCCAGAAAGGCAGCGGGACCTTTTATGAAGGATTGGTCACAGATTTTGTGTTTCTTGTTGTTTTATTTGTCAGTATGTTGACGTGTGTCTTGCTACACAGCTACAGCTACAGCTAGGAACATGTAGCTATGTGGCTATGCTAATTAGCGCTAGCACTTAACCATGACAAATAAAAATCATCCACTAGATCTTCAAATCTGCAGACGTGGGGAGTAAAACCGACCTCTGCCAGAAAGGCAGCGGGACCTTTTCTGAAGGATTGGTCACAGATTCTGTGTTTCTTGTTGTTTTATTTGTCAGTATGTTGACGTGTGTCTTGCTACACAGCTACAGCTACGACATGTAGCTATGTAGCTATGCTAACTAGCGCTAGCACTTATCCATGATAAATAAAAATCATCCACTAGATCTTCAAATCTGCAGACGTGGGGAGTAAAACCGACCTTTGTGTTTATTAAGACAGCCTACAACTAGCATGCCTCCCTCCTAAGCTCCTTGTTAGCACACATTTGTGCAGGGAATGAAAAACGGGGGAGGGATTCAGTATTATTTTATACAGTCTATGGGCTGAACAAGCTCTGAGCTCTGACTCCGTGACAGACCGGATATTGTTGTTACGTAACAAAAACACGGAAGTCTGAAACGGCTCGTTTCACACACATTTACAGAAAGGTGTAGAAATCAAAACAGGGGCAGAATGGATTTTTTTCATTCTCGGGGGGTTTGTAGACATGCCAGGGACACATATTTCAGGTAAAGAACCATGAAAAAGTCAATTTTGCATGATATGTCACCTTTAATTTGCAAAAACAGTTAACTCTGTTTTTATACAATTTCAAAAAACATCTTTCTTTTTGATATAGATTCCTAATAGTTACATTTTCAAAATATATCTGATTAGTAAAGTCATTTTGACTTAGTCAAAGCCACCCAACCTCAGTTGATTGATCATACCAAAAGCTAGTATTAGAAAAAATATGTTTTTTGAAACATTTTTCAAATTTTTCAAAAGTGAGTTAACTGTACTTGCAAATTAAATCTATTATCTTTGATATCTATACACACACTTGCTTTTGTGAGATGTAGTTTTCCCATCTAAATGTTCCCATGCTTACTGTGTCTCTCTGGATCCTAGGCAGTTAACACGGTGCAGCAAACAGTGCTGATCGTCCGTGAAGAAGAGAAAAAGTCGTACGTGTTTGACTTTATCAGAAACATGCTGCCTGAGGACAAGGTCCTCATCTTTGTTGGCAAGAAGCTTATGTGAGTAGAGAGTCAGTCATAAACAAACTTCTTGTTATTGAAGGAGAAAACTGTTTCCGATATATCCCATCATTGCAGGTAAATGCAAGAGTTTACCATGTATTGACAAAAAAAAGGGTTAACACCTACACTAACAACTTCTTGTGTGTATGTTTGTGTCTCCGTGTGCTATCTCAGGGCTGATGACCTTTCCAGTGACTTGTGTCTGAGGGGTCTGGCTGTGCAAAGTCTTCATGGTGACCGGGAGCAGTGTGACCGAGAAGAGGCCCTCAAGGACTTTAAAGAAAGTATGCTACATGACGAAAAAATTACAGCAAACAAAACTGAAGCTTATGTGTTAAACAAGGCAGGTCAAGGTTGAAGGATCAAACTGACCACAGAGTGATGGGGATCTATCTTTTTCCAGGTCGAGTTCGTATCCTAGTCGCCACAGACTTAGCATCTCGAGGGTTGGACGTCCATGACATCACACATGTCTTTAACTTTGACTTCCCACGTAACATAGAAGAGTATGTACATCGTGTTGGCCGCACTGGACGAGCAGGGTAAACTTTTTTTTACAAATAATCACTGCCAGCGTAAAACCGGTCTGCTTTTTGATTTTGATGTTTTTCTGTTTCAGACGGTCAGGTGCTGCTGTTACTCTGGTAACAAGGGAGAACTGGAGGATGGCCGCTGAACTTATTCCCATCCTGGAGAGAGCGGGACAGGTTAGCAGCAAATAATTGTATTAAGAAGATAGAGTTATTAATAAGGAACAATGGTTTCACAGTTCTTTTTGACAATAGACATACCAATATGATTTTGTTTTGTTCCCAAAAAACAAGGCTTCTGTGGTTCTCATTCCAATCTGTCAGTTTTTATGAAGGTTCAAACTAAATCTATCAAACCAGAGTAAAGTGTTTGTGTTCTTGTTGAATCATGTTGCAGGAGGTCCCTGAGGAGCTAGTGCTTATGGCAGAAAGATACGAGAAGCACAAGAGGGAGAAGGATGCATACGGTCCAAGGGGAGGAGGTGGAGGAGGAGGAGGAGGGGGGGAGAAGGGGAGGGGAAAGAGGAGGAGGATGGGGAAGAAGCGATGGTGGAGGAAGAGGAGGCAGAGATCGAGGACAGAACTGGGGATTCTGATGATTGGTAATGTAAGTCTGCTCATACCACAATGTTCAGTTTTGGCGTTTTGACATAGCCCAGTGATCAAGTCAATCATTTAGCAAAAGTAGACAGTAGTGAAAAAAAGAAGTCTGATATTCTGACTGAATATTTACAATTTGGGACTAATGTTTTATTTGTATGCTTTTTTCTCTGAAGCAGCATGAAGCAGGATCTGCAAATGCCTGCATTGTAACTACTTTTGCATGTAAATATATTATTAATTTCCTTTGCATGAAACAATGTTTGTTCTTTTGCTGGACCATCACCTCTTTTTATTTCCGAGGCTGTTACACCTTATAAGGTTTTCCTCCTGTTTTAAAAGTGTTCCATATTCACAAGCTTTTCTTTTTCCTTTAGTCTTTTACACTCACAATAGCAGTGTGCAGTTTCACTCTGTATGTTTTGTTGTACAACTTCTTGATTTGTGAAGAAAGAAACCTGTAAAATAAATCCTCTTTTTAAAGAGACGTGACACTTAGTGTATATTTTATTGGCTTCATAACTTTCACAGTACAGCAATGTTTGAACCTGCTTTGCATCCTACTAAACCTCTACAAAATATTTCAATGGAACTGATGCCAGATTGTTTGTTTTAGTGTGACAAAAAGGTCTTTAACAAAAAAATCTATGATGAGTAATGCTTTGCAGCAGGATTAAAAGCTTGTCTGCATTACATAGACAGGAAGTGTCTCTGCTGATCTTGTAAGATTTACTTTTGCAGAGATGTTGAGGGAAGCCCTTGAAGAAATCAAGCTTGAGCAAAACTTGGTGTTCCCCTTTCAATCAGGAAACTCCATGAGTACATTCATTTGATATGTGTATGATAAAGTTGAGCAATGTGCAAATTCTTTGGCTAATTGGTGAATCGGATATCATCTTGCACTGAATTTAATAACATAACCATCAATGAATATGTGACCAGGTTTTGTTCTGATAGTTAAATTAGGAGGAACTGACAAACAAATGAGCATTTCTATCATGTTGAAGGAATTTGTCATCACTTTGGACGGGAATCTAAGACTGAGTATAATCAATGTTTGCTGAGTATTCACCAGGACACACATCTTGGCTTTAGCGACTACAAGGCAAGTATCAGTTCACTTTCTGCATGTAATTTATTCTTAACACTACCTTTATTTGCAAAAGTGTTGCATTTAAATAGCTATTGTTTTCTCTTGAAAGGTTTCCAATAATTCCTGCAAGAGATTAAAACCAATTCAGAATTGCTTTGGAGGAAATCCACGTCCATTTTCTGTAATATTCCTCCTCTATTATAAGCAGTAAGTAATTTTACTCAAGTTAGATTTTAGATTTTAGAACATCTCTTAAATTAACACCCCTCAATGTTTTTATTTTCCCCTCTGGAATGTAAGAAAGCTAGTAGTGCTAGTACAAGTCTACAGTGTGATACTATACTAAATTTATAATTTTTTTTTTTTTTACATTTCAGACTGGCTTGGCTATTAGCTTCATCACTGTGTGGGGCGTGTGTTTGTCATCAGCATAAGGTAGGATGCTTTTTTTTTCAAGAGGCATATTCAAAGAATGAGTCATGTTTGGGTTTGTAACCTCTGCTGGGAAAAGGGAAACCAAAGAAGCAAAAGTCTTTCAGGTTTAAATCAGCTTCCAAGAAGTGAATGCATTTGCATTACTGCAATTTACCTTTATAGCTACATAGGTGTGATGTAATACTTCCCAAATAAAGCAAGTTGTATCATCAGTGAGCTTGAAACCAAGTTCACTGTCATTTGCCCTCAGTTATGTTGCATGGTGACTTTGAGGTCATGAATCTATCACAGAGGCCATTGTTTAAGATTACTGCTGAAGCATATGTCAATAGACCATTATCCTCTACCACATAATGCTCCCAGTATAGAACCACTATACTTTACACCACTACAACTGCATTGTTGGAGTATGTTTTTGTACTCCTTTACAAAATCTTTAATATTTCAAGATAACAATATCTCAATTGACTAGGGTCTGAAAATTCCGAGAATTTTCAAAGTTGGAAACTTTCCATGAGAATTAATCAGGAATTTACCAAATTGAAGGTTGGCTCTTAATAGGGAACTTAAATATAGTAGGGGAAAATATATTTTAGTTTAATCCTGACTAAAGCAACCAGTTTTCATGCAAGTACAGTTGAATATCTATGCTATTCCTCAATCACATGCACATAGCACACTGCTTACTGCAGGGCTATTGAGACCACGCCCCCTACATGCACTGTGCATTCCTCCATCACATGCACATGTGATTTCTAGAATCCTGCAGAGGCTTGAGAAGCTGGGAAGATGCTTTTTTTATTTGCATGTTTTTTGTTAATTTTTGAATGGGTTCTGGTCGGGGGGATGAGTAATATTTAACTCAACATTCATGTTTTTGTTCCTCAATGAAATAATTGATTGTTCAATAAAATATTTAACACTTCATTAAGTTCTACTTACAAATAAATCTGTTTTAATTGTATTACTTTGGATGGATGTCTGCTTATAACAAAACAAATATTTATGCTTGGATATGATACCTTTCCATTAAATTACCCTCAATTCCCATTAATTCCCATAAATTCACATTTTTTCAAATTTTGAATATTTCCAAAAGTCCCCGGCTTAACTTCCCATGGAAATTTAATGGAAATTTCCCACCCCTTTGCAACCCCACAATTGACTAATATCCTCTATCAAATAATTCTTCCAGTAATAACAAGCACCCAGGATTGTGGCTATGCACAGGTATGTGAGGAGCAGCTTGGTAGCACATCTTATTAGGTAGTATTACTTAATAGAACACCTGATACTTTAATATATAATTCATTTACACAATTATCATAAAAGATTAAAATAAGTGTAAAGCTTGTTAAATCTGCCAATCAAGACCTGTATTTTTCTTTCTCTCAAAACGTCATCATAAAACATTTAAAGTGGAGTTCAGAAAGTGCAGGATAAGCTTGGGCAAACATAAATGCACTTACTTTAGAGTACCACATTTGTAAGACATGATTTAACTTAGAAGACATGTATAAGTCAGAGACAAGTACAGAATGAGAGAATATAATTGGAAAAAATGAATGATAGTAAAAAAAAAAAAAAAGACACATTTTGCATTTGCATTTTAAAATAATATTTTATTTATTTTACATTTCTTCCTACTGATTTTCATCAAAAGGTTACGTGCCCCTCCTTTTGTAAATTAGGAACTAAGAATATTTAAAATGTTATGAGGCTAAAAAGGGTTCAATTCAAACCCTCATGTTTGTTGTTAGCTCAAGTTGACACTGAAAGATAGGAAAGCCACTGTCTCGTTCCTCACTGATGCAAAGAGCCAGTTTTTTGCACTTATTTTGGCCAGGCCCAGAGAGTAGGTTTTGAGAGGGGATGAAGAAGTTTTGTAGAACACCTTTCCTCAGATGAGCCAGAAAGTCCTCCAGGAGCTGCAGGAAACACTGGTTCAGATCTGACACCCTCCAGTCACTGTCTTTGGTTCTGGAGCAGCAGGCATGCAGCAGAGTGGTCTTGGCATGGTAGGAGCAGAACTTGTCGAATGAAGAGTCCTTCTCTTTTAGCAGACTGAGGAGGTGCTTGAGGAGTTTCAGACATTCCTTCCTGTGTGTGGAGTATAGAGCAAAGGAAATACCTAAGTGATTAGAACCCACAAACAGAGAGATTTTATTTTATTTGTGTTTAATATTTATAACTATTGCGTGACACATAAAAGAAAGTCCAGATTTTCCCATGTGAAAGAAATATCCTTACCTGCAGCAGCGTACCCCGCCTTTCTCACAGCATGTCTTCTCTGACCCATGATTTTTCATGATGCCCTTCTCGACATGAGAGAATGAAACCCGCCAAACATCTGTGTGATGAAAATCCTTTATGGTAGGGGAACTTGAAGCTTCTTTTTTATTCTACAGAGGCATCACTCATGATTTAGATGATGTGGAAACACCGCAATTGTGATGAGTTAACATGATATGAAACTGCTGAATTCAGTTAATATGTTTCTTCTGTTTTTCCTGTATGGGTACTTCTATTAGTCCCAACAAATACAAGTATATCAAACACAAGGACTCTGGGCATGAGCTTCAAATATTAAGCATGAAACTTACCCTTTGCAAGAACGCCATCATTCTCCACATTGCCTCTGCCTTCGTATTTTGGGACAAGATAGTATGGCTTCAACCTGTAGTCCCGCCTTACTTTTGTGCCCAGCCATCCCTCTATTCGAAGGCCATCTTTGGTGAAAGAGGGCCAGGTTGATTTAACTACTATACTGAGAACAACGTCTAGTGAAATGGTGACTGAATTCACTTTGGTGTTCAGGGTCACAGCAGGGCAGCCTTTTTTCTTTTTGGTCAGCTCCCATTCTGAAAGACCACAAAAGGAGAGCAAGAAGAAAAAAGTGAGTAAATCATGTAGCCACAGAATTGTTGCAGGTACAGGGACCACATCTGACAAAAACTCTGCCCACTCAATTCAATTCAATTTGCTTTATTGGCATGAACAAAGACATGTTGTTGCCAAAGCCCATAAAATTCATACACATACATTACATATATATTCATTACATATTATATTCATTACATATATATTCATTACATATTACATATATTACATATTTCATGTGCATTAATGAATGATGCGATATGCTCATAAACCTAAAATCACCTAAAATCACCTCACCTAAAATCAGATATTATGGGATGGTGCGTCCCTCAGGCTGTGTGTGAATGTTGGGAAGTTTGTTACCATTATAGTAATTTCTCTGTAGTAGGAATCTCTTAGTAAAGAGAACTTGCTACAGTGAAGGAGGAAGTGCATCTCTGTCTCTATGTCCCCTGTAGAGCAGTAAGCACATAGACACTCCTCTCTGGGCAGCCATGTCTGCCTGTCTCTCCCCGTCTCTACAGCTAGCTGGTGGTCACTCAGCCTGTATTTGGTCAGGATACTTCTTTGTTTTGTATCTCTGACACTGTACAGATATTCAGACAATTTATAATCACGGTTTAGGGTCAAATAACAATTCATTCTACTTTGGGTCTTTGTTTGGATTCTCCAGTGTTCTAAATACAGATCTTTGGAGTGCTTCATGATGAGTTTAATTTGGTTGTGTTTTGGATCAGTGCTGACTGGAGTCTGGCTGATTAGCTTCCTCACCAGCTGACTAAGGGGACTGTTTTAAGGGTTAATGTTAATGTCTATCTGACATTAAAAAAAAGTGCTGAATTCAGTACTCACCTGGATATTTCTTTGCACATTTCTTCACTTCCTCCCTGAATTCGCGAAGCATTTCGCTGGCAGATAAAGTGTCGGCCTCTTGGAACTTCTGCAAAGGGCCGCTGCTCCGCTTCAGGCCCACACTGTAAAAGGCTCCATCATCTCCAAAGGGTTCAACTTTCACCCGGTCAACAGGAATGGGCAGCATCACATCAAACTCATCAGGACTGGAAATCTGTATACATAAACACATACTGAAACATTTTATTCTGAGTGCTAGATGCCACTTGTTGACGACTAGCCCTTAATCCTGGACAAAATTAAACCTAGTGCTTTTTTGAGAACAGTGACATGACAGACTTACCTTGAGATTTTCGTAGTAACTTCCAGTACGTAGTGATGCTTCTACTTTTGCAAAAGATTGGGTGTTCTTCAAATGTGCAATTATATTGTCAATCAGATTATTGACAACTACTGATGCATCTGATTGTTCTCTCTTCTTAATCTTCAACTTTTCCAGAGTTTTGTGGAGGACAGAGTCCACTGCTGTTTTGCCTTTTATTGAATCCTTTTTGATGGTCTCTGGTGCCACAGGCTGCATCTTTGTGGTCTCCTCCAAAGACTTGAGTGATGGTCTTTCTTTTTTATTACATGACTTTTCTTTTGTAGTATCTTTCAAAGCCTTCTTGGTATCCTTTGGTGTCTCTGGCTGCGTCTTTTTTATCCCCTCATCAGATTGTTGAGTTGTTTTTGCCTTGTCAGTACAAGTTTTTGGTTTTGTGGTTTTTGCAGGAGCTTTTGTGGTAGCTACAGGTGTCCTTTGATGACTGGTGGTTTCCTTCTGTGGGCTCAGTACAGGTGGCTTCTCTGCAGTTTGGCTTGTCGTCTTTTGCTCCTTTGGCGTCCGTGCCTTTGCTGTGTCATTCTTCTTCTCTTGTGAAAAGTCCTTCTCTGAACTTTTGGGCAGAGTTGGTGGTTTCAAGTTCTCCGGGCTGGTTTTACTCTCGTCAAGGCTCTTTGCCTTGCGTGGTCTCCCTCTACCAGTCATGCTGATGCAATGAAATAATACAACTGCTCTGTCCGAGATAAACTACAAATGTTTCCGGCATGTCTCTGAGAACACACCCCTTAACAAGTCGACATGCCATACATTGACAAACAGCTACATCTTGTGGACAAAGATATGTAATGCAGGGACGTTTAGTGTTTGTCTGACCTTACATGATTTGAAAGTTCAAGGGATTTGATTGACCTGCCACTTTACCCCACACTCTGAAAAATGATTCAAGACCCTAGCCAAAGGTTCTTGGTTGAAACATGTTTAATGTTGCAAAGAGGCTCATGCCATCTTACAGTAAGGTGCAGTAGCTTATGCCAATTTAAGCTTCTCCAGTGCAAGTGCAAAGTTAGCAAAACTCCAATTAAAGTGCTCTAAGATTCAACAGGGGGTCTCCTTAGAGTCCCCTGGGAAGGATACATTTGAAACATTAGTTCGAAGTGCTTTTTTAAAGCTTTAACATGACAAATCACAAAGATCTACTAATCTACTTCTCAGAAGAATATAGTCTAATTTCTTGCCTACGGCTCCTAAAGAGCACCTTGTATTTGCAAACAAACACTAAAAGCAAGACAACATGTACCATATAAACAGACCAGTGCCTGCACTCCAAATAGCTAGAGGGTTGATAAATTTCAGTACCTCTAATAGCTCAATGTCTTAATATCACAGAAAGGTATTGCCATGAATCAAATCAACAGTGCACGATTAAAACTACCTGTTTGATATTACATTGAACGTTATGGTAATCTAATCACTTAAATGGAGTCAAGAGTGCCGCCTCAAGGATTTCAGATCTAAATGTTGTTCTTTCCTTCGAATGCTTTTGCGATGCATTGTGATGATTAACCAGTCTTTGATAATTACGTTGAAGCAGCCAATTGTAGGATGGAGTTGGATGACCGATGTCCTGCCGTGGGAGACCTTGGGGTCGGCAGAGTAGCACAACATTCATTTGTTCCTCTGGGCCTTCTGGGCAGACTTGGTAACTTTACCAGTGGTGGAGGCCTTCTTCTCCACGCCCTTAATCACACCAACGGCTACGGTCTGCCGCATGTCACGCACTGCAAAGCGACCTGCAGGGTGAGAAAGAGCCAAGTTATATTTTGGATTATGCTTTATAATCCTGAGTGCCTTTGATTCTGTGTTCTACACTTTAACTCACCAAGTGGAGGGTACTCAGAAAAGCTCTCGACACACATCGGCTTGCCAGGAATCATATCCACAATAGCGGCATCTCCAGACTTGAGGGATTTAGGGTTGTCCTCCAGCTTCTTGCCAGAGCGCCGATCAATCTTTTCCTTGAGCTCTGCAAACTTGCAGGCAATGTGAGCTGTGTGGCAGTCCAGCACAGGAGCGTAACCAGCACTTATCTGGCCGGGGTGATTGAGGATGATCACCTTCAAAGTGATGAGACAAGATAGATGGCTATTGATAGAAAGATTATTTACTTCCTGTCCAATAAGTTCACTAGTAAGACTAGGCTTTTGGCTTGTTCAGCATCAAAACATTTTTTTTAAAAATAGTTTTAACTTAAGAATGGCCGATAGTATTGAAAAAAAGATCCCTTTCCATATTTACCTGAGCAGTGAAGTTGGCGGCCTCCTGGGGTGGGTCGTTCTTGCTATCACCAGCCACATTGCCACGGCGAATATCTTTGACTGAGACATTCTTGACGTTGAAGCCCACATTGTCACCAGGGAGGGCCTCAGTCAGCGCCTCATGGTGCATCTCCACAGACTTCACCTCGGTCGTCACATTTACGGGTGCAAAGGTCACCACCATGCCAGGCTTGAGTACACCAGTTTCCACACGGCCTACAGGCACAGTGCCGATACCTGAGAAGACGACCAGAGCAGAGACCGTTCAGTAAACGACATTTAAGTGAACATAACCTTGCATATGCAATTTCAGTTTTTCAGAATAACAGCATTCCCTACTCCCAGAGTGTTTAGATGTCACATATGTCTTAATAAGTGAGCTTCATGCCTCCAATCTTGTACACGTCCTGCAGGGGTAGACGTAGAGGTTTGTCTGTTGGACGAGACGGGGGCTGGATGGCATCCAGAGCCTCCAGTAGCGTCGTCCCTGATGCATTGCCTTCTTTTCTGGTGATCTTCCATCCTTTAAACCATGTCATCTGGAAAAAAGAGATTGTTTTGTTTGGCTGTTGTCAGTTTAAAGCCCACATGATCCCACAAAGCAACAGGATGGAAACTCAAGGAAACTAATGTTGACTAAAAAGCTACATTGGCTATCTTTGTAGATGAAGTGAGATTGATGTAAAAGAATGTGTTACTATCATTAATATTAATATTAATATTAATATTCTCATATCTTTGCACTGGCTTCCAGTTAAATGTAGGATCCAGTTCAAAATTCTTGTTGTTGTGTACAGAGCGCTCAATGGACAGGCGCCAGTCTACATTAGGGAGCTGCTGAAGCCTTATAACTCCAGCAGGTCTCTGAGGTCCTCTGATCAGGGTTTACTGGTTGTGCCTCGTACCAGGTTACAAACTAAAGGAGACAGTGCTTTCCAGGTTGTTGGTCCTAAACTCTGGAACAGTCTCCCTGAGGAACTGAGAACTGTGGACTCAGTGTGTGACATGTTTAAAAAGCAGTTGAAGACCTATCTGTTTAGACTTGCCTTTGTTTAATCTGTCTGTTTTTATGTAATGTTTTGTATGTATTTGCAATCTCTGTTTTGCCTTTAATGTTTTTCTATTGTTGTTGTTGTAAAGCATGTGTGACTTCTGTTCTTGCTCTATAAATACATTTTACTTACTTACTTACTTACATAATTCTGTTTAAGTCAAACTATTTTGCAAGGCTGGTTATTTGAAGTTGTACAGATAGACAGTCACGGTAAATTGTTAGCCTTCAAGCTGCACTAGCCATTCAAATCACTATTCAAATACAAGGATCTGCATGTCTCACTTGCTCTTAAGGTGCAGTATTTGCATAACCACTTGATTTGATCTCCTTACATTTGGGCTGGGCTCAAGCATGTTGTCTCCATTCCAGCCTGAAATTGGTACAAAGGCAACAGTGTCTGGATTGTAGCCAATCTTCTTGATGTAGGTGCTCACTTCCTTCACAATTTCCTCGTAGCGCTTCTGGCTGTAGTTTGGCTCAGTGGAGTCCATCTTGTTGATGCCCACAATGAGCTGCTTAACTCCCAGAGTGTAGGCCAGGAGGGCGTGCTCACGGGTCTGGCCGTTCTTGGAAATGCCTGCCTCGAACTCTCCAACACCAGCCGCCACAATCAGCACGGCACAGTCTGCCTGAAGATGAAAGGTAAAACATTGACACTGTTAGTACCCAGCAGCTGTGACTAATTCACTGAATGTATTAAAACTTTTTCTTCTTCAAATTTCAAACAAAATAAAATATGTTGTTTACAGAGACATTTCATATGCTACAGTTCATGTCATTAACCTATGAATAAAAACCTGTTCTCCTGTTCTACCCTTGAGACAAATCTCTAAAGACAAGAGTAGCTGGTCAATCCTTCTAAAAAGGCTACGAGGCTTAAAAAAAGACACCATAGCTTTTCCATTCAGCATGTACAGCACATATAATGCCTGAAGCATCCTCAAGTGACATACCTGTGAGGTCCCAGTGATCATGTTCTTGATGAAATCCCTGTGACCCGGAGCATCAATGATGGTCACATAGTACTTGCTGGTTTCAAACTTCCACAGTGAGATGTCTATGGTAATTCCACGCTCCCTTTCTGCCTTTAGCTTGTCCAGCACCCAGGCATACTTGAATGACCCCTTTCCCATCTGAGAAATAATAACACATGTTGGTTGGTTTATTACAGGCACAACTTGTGGCGAAAGCGCTTGGGGACCCGATCTAGAGGGAAGGCAATTTGGGGATTTTAAAAGCCGTCTCCCCGCTCTGGCCTGCTTCTTCTTACCTCAGCAGCTTCCTTCTCAAACTTCTCGATGGTCCTCTTGTCGATACCCCCACATTTGTAGATGAGGTGGCCTGTGGTGGTGGACTTTCCAGAGTCCACATGGCCGATCACAACAATGTTGATGTGGAGTTTCTCCTTTCCCATGGTGACTGGAGTGAGCTGGAGTCACAAGACCGTCTGTGTGCTAGAACCAGTGTTGAATTACAGTCAGTGGAGTACACAGATGGTTTACAGAGCAGGACACAAAAACTTGTGATCGACACATTGAAAATATTTCTCAAGGGTGGAAAGTCGAGGGACATTTAATAATCTGGTATTTTCACAGTAACAGAGCTGGATATTCAGCATATCAGTTGCGGTACCAGAGATAAAAACATGAGTAGAGTGCTAATGCCTCCTGGAATGACTGGCAGAGAGAAAAGTTAGAATTCTTCACAGGAAAAGAGACATGATTTTCTTTAGTTTGTTATCCCTGACTTCCAATAAATGTTGCCTGAAGAATGATATCCATGGCCACTAAACTGCGCACAAAACACTCTGCCCCTCCTACCCTCCAGTCCTCCATCCATCCACACGCCTGCTCTCATCTTTCACATCCAGCCTGCTCTCCCGTCCCTGCTGCTCCGCTTGGCTGTGCACAGGACAACAAGGCTCTGATGTTTCCAAGCACCGTCTTCTTTTCACACACAAACAGCTTCAACCCAAGCCCGAATCCACCATTTTGTCAGGTCCTATCCACTGATAGGGTAGCAGCCATTTCTCAGACACTGCAGTGCATTTCACACAGGTTAATGCAGGGGGAGGGCACACAGACTGGGGTAAACTCTGCAGGAGTGTTGTGGCTCTGATCTGGAGTACAAGAACTCACATATGCACAGACGACTCTTCTTTTGAGTAATCCTTGAGAGTGAAGGTTTATTTCATTTGATCTGAGTCTAGGTTGAAAAGCCCAGTAGCTGTAGTCCTACTGTAACATGAATCCCCACATGATCTTGGCCAGACTTGTACAGGTGAACTCAGAGCCAGGACACATACACATGCGCGTAGTTAAACACTTTTCATACGCCACAGCAGCTGCCGCAGTGCGCTTTGATGCACGTAAGATGATAAAGCAGTAGAGAATGCGTATTAAATGTTGCAGCCCCTACGATAAAGCCAATGTCTAAAGGATTTAAGGGAAATGTCACCCCTCCGCCATGTTCTGTCATCTGCTCTGTTACTGACGTCTGGGTGCGTATTAACTAGCAGCCGTCTGCCCTCTTTCCTGCATCACAACAACAATCCCCAAACACTGCCTGCAGCCTGACAACGCATTTTGATACTTTGATACATCATCAAAAGCGATGTTGACATCAATGCATTATTCCATGTGTCGGTTCGTACCTGAGAGATGGCCGGTGTCAGGTTGGGTGCAGGACCGATGGAGCTGAGGAGAGACGCTGATCCGGTTATAGCGCACAGGACAGGCGGGGGTGTTGCGTAATTGCGCGCGCTCGCTGCTGTGACTACAGCATCACAACGAGGGACCAGGAAAAGTTGGCGTAGTCGAGTTTATCATAGGACACTGGTGGGGCTTCCATTATCGGACGGTTGAGTGTACTATGCCATGCTTCGTGTTAAAATATTAAAGAGCCTGATGGCTTTCACTCTGTTCAGTATGCTATACTTCTAAATACCCTGAAAACATTGCTGCTTTTGACAGTTCGGCTGCTCTAACCGCATTATTTGACGTGGAAAAGTTTCAAAAAAGGAGAATACAAACCGCAGAGCATTCAATTATCACATTTTGTCAGAAAGAGACCTTATTCTTACGAAATACCTTGAATTACCAGATGTTCATATTACACTCCTACACTCTGGAGCAGCCTGCCAGAGATCAGACTTGCAGAATCAGTCCCTTGTTTTATGTCATTACTCAAAACACATTTTTACAGGAAAGCTTTTATTGTGTGATTTTATCTATTTTAACTCTGTTTTTAAGGGTCTGTTTTATAATATATTATATATAAATATTCAATTTGTAACATTGCATATATCTAAACTGTATTATATCTTTATTTATGTATTTTTATTTCATGTTATCTTCTCTTTTTTTTTATTGAAACTTCTTCTTGATTGTACTTATGTCTGGGTTGCTGTAACAACTGAATCCCCCCCCCACGGGATCAAAAAGTAATATCTTATCTTATATTAAGCTTGAATGCTTTTTAGTTTTTATCGCTCCATTATACTTCGCACTTCTTCTTGTTTTTATTGCCTACTGTGAAGCACTTTGTTACCTATATATAAATAAAGTATCATTATTATTGTTATTATTTATTTTTTTTGAACTGATGTCTGGCGGTGAATAAATAAAGTGAGGAGCGTCCTGTCACGTGCAGCAGGTGAAGCGCTTTCCAGACGCTCCCTGGACGGATTAAATTAAGCAGCGTACCCTTGACGTCAAGTGAGCCCGTCTGTGTGCCTGTCTGCTTGGTTTCTGAGGATGCAGGACTGCTGACGAAACAGCAGGGAAGCAACACGAAAGCTTTAATACACAGTTGTTTTGAAATGATGTATAAAAAAGTTCTGTAGTAAAATCTACAGATGTACTGTGTAACATTTGAAATTCAGTGAAGATGTCTCTGTGCATCCAGGGAGCGAGACTGAACAAGTATTTATTTTTTCCTTTATGTTTATGTAACTGTTTTTTTTTTTAGCACTTAACTGTAGCACAACATGTTTATGTTATACTCTCATAGTTACTTCATCACCTTGCAATACTCAGTTAGATTCAATTGGAATCATTTAAAAAGATTTTTGAAGGCTGTACCACTTTGGCAAATTATTAAAGTAGTGGAGCATAATGTGTGTACTTTTGCACATGCTCAGTATATTAGTAGGTTGAGGAGTATTTCAAATGTTGGTTCATTTGATGTTTCACTTTTTATTTATTTTGGCTTTTTTCTTGTTATCTATTGTGTTTTTAATATCTGTTCTTTTTAAATACTATTTGTTTTTATTGATTGTGTTTTTTAAGCTTGTACAGCACTTTGGCCAACTGCGGTTGTTTTATAAACATTCTATGTAAATAAAGTTGACTTGACTTGACTTTATATCAAAACTAAACTAAGTAATCAGAAATGCACTGACAAGAAGAAGACTGTGACAGTAGAAACTTAATAAAATAAACAAAAAAACAGTACAATATCACAAGGGAACATAGCTGTATGTAATGATGTATTTACAATAAAGGACAGAGATATAAGACACATTTCTGCAATATTTCCAGGTTGAAGGTTTACAATGGTTACCCTCATAGTACAGTGTGTATATACATATCACATAAAAGTCCCTTTATCCTATGTATACAGACACTAATGTAAACATGAAATAATAAAAATCAGTAACTAAAGCAACCCTTTATCAACAGGAGGAATCATCAGGCCTTAATTGTCTGACGCCATTATGCTAATGTTTTAAGGCACAAGTGCATGACATTTAAAACTAGGATAAGGATTATGAAGATGAAGTGTCTTGTTGACAGAAACTACAACAAAAAAAACATTCTCTGAGGACTGGTTTTGATTAACCCCTCTGGATTTACCTTTTAAGATGGCAAAGATAAAGTACATGTACAGTATGAGAAACTCATCATTTGGCCCGAAAGAGTGCAATCTGTATGGAAAGGAAATTTATCTACAGGTGTCTGTAGATGAAAAGTTTAGAATAAGAAACACATGTTGAATTTTCTAACCATGCTACTTGCATTCATTTCAAACTGGGATCTGATGCAACTGACACCAAATCGTTGAGAGCACATACTTGACTATGAAGCAGATCACTTCACATGTTAAAGTCAACAAACATCCTTATCAATCATTTTAAGACAGAAGATACCTGAGAATCAACACAAAGTGCAAATTCCTTCAGTTGAGTAACTCCACCAGGAACATCTCTCAAGCATTTTTTAGTTTCCCTACGGTAGATTGGTGTTAACACTTTTGAATCTTTTTAGTGTCATAAATAAAAATATCTTAACCCATGCTTTCACTATGCACAAGTTAAGGGCTGCTACCTGAAATAAAAGAGGTACCTGGTGGACATTACTCTGGAATTGAATACATATTGTAGCACACATAAAATCGTTAAAGTGCACAATATGAGAAATGGTCCATTTTTAATCACGTAAAGACAAAGAGCTTTAGAACTACTCTAAGGAGGCTTCACTGTAAGGCAAGTGTTTGTGCGTGCAGTGTTCACACAATTCTGTCTTTAAAAAAGCTATCAAATGTGTGTCTTCTTTGAGATGTCATATTTGTCATTATTAGGTCTAACGATTGAAAAATTAAAAAAGCTACACTCAGTGGCACTGTTAGGTTGCAAAGTAGCATATTTTGTGTTGTACCAAATTTTACAAACACAGTAAAATAACTCTTCTTTTGGCAATAAAACTCAAAAAGGATTTTACTGTGGAGTTAAAGGGTAAGAAAAATCTGAAGAAAGTGCTTTGGAGACAAAATTAACAACCGAGTCCAGTAAGTTGATTAACTGGTAAACTTGATTACTAGAAATAAACCACACAGGGATAGTTTTTCCTTCACAGCTTATATACCATAGTATTTATAATGCCTAACAACTAGACAGCCTTTAGCTATCTCAGCTTACTGTTTACTCAGTTGTTTCCTCATCTACAGATGAGAAAAACATCTTTCTGATATGCACGTCTTTGGAAATGCAAGCTGGGGTCGGTTGTTGTGCTCAATCATTATTTTGTCTCTGATAAATATCCATATACCTTAAACTGCAATCTTCATCGTTCATTGCTCTCTTGTAACCCACAGTCACAGTAAGGAACATTTAGAGTGTAATATGGCTGTTACTCACTGCTAGTTAACCGTGCTTTAAAATAACCAGCACAGCTGGAACGTCCCTTGATAAAAAATACCTGTTGATAAGTCTTTGATTGAGACTTATCCACCTGACCAACTTGAATCATTAAATGGACAAGTCTGGTTCTCATCCATCTGCCTCAGTCTCCATGAGAGTAAGATGCTTGGATGGCCCAGGGCTGAACTGTTCCTCTGCCAAACACAGTGTAGACTGATGCTCCAAACAGGTTGATGGCAGCAGCGATGTAGAAGACAACCTGCCATTCCTCTATGGTGTTCTAGGGAACAGATATTACAGTTAGTGACGGGCACTTCTAAATTAAAGAGGAGCTACTCCTCACTGGACATGTGTGTCAGTAATGATTTACCTCATGATCTGGCACATTCTGAGATATTGGCACAGAATACAAATTCAGGGAATCAACATTTTATAATTTGTTACATCTCCAAAAGTGTTTTACAAGAAATTGGCAAAAACAAATAATTTGAGACTTTAAGACATCTGACCAATCTGATTAATTTTTGGTTTACCTGACATTATCTAAATCTGATGCCTAATGGATAAAATAGATACAGAAATGCATCTGTGTTAATGTATTGGCTATTATCAAAACAGACAAAAAAGTCTGAGTCTGTGATCTCCAAAAAGGTCTATGGATGCCCCCTGATGGACACATGTTAACTTGCTAATCCCGCACTGACTAAACCAATTAGACAGAAGATGGAGCATCAAGCCAAAAATCACCATCTGTTTGGACAGGGGCACTGTTACCCAGAGTGACCCCTGTTAGTATGCAGGCAGCAGCATTCTACACAGTGAAATCCATAACCAAATTATGGATCACCATGATTCATATGAGACTGCACACAGGCTGTCAATGTTTAGAGAATACATGTGCAGACTGGTGAGTGAGTTTCTTACATGTTTGGTGAGTGCTCTTGCTATGACCGGTCCCACCATGCCAGGAATGGTGGCAAAGGTGTTAGTGATTCCCAGGAGAATACCAGCATACCTACAAACAGAAGGACATTCATTGTTAAAAGTCTTATTTTCCTGCTGAGACACACCTTTGTAACAGAATTGACTTCATCTATTTACAGCTGGAGGAGCTCTTTAAGTTATTATCATGTTAATCAAAATCAGGTTTTGACAATGAACTGCAGTGATGCTAACTAAACATTTTACCAGAGGAAAAAACTTTTTTTTTTTTTGCAAAATTTTATACTTAAATAAGAAATATCAAATATGTGATTACACATTTGCACACTTGCCACTGCACTATCGTTACAAAAATGCAAGAAAGCACCCCGTTTTTAACATTAATCCTTTGGAAAACAACAATTTCTTCAAAATGTGTGAAGTGAAAGCACCTTAACCACTTCACTGAAGACTCATCTTAAAGGGCAACTTGCAGGTTGGAGACCACAGTGAATCTATGTACTGAAAAGTGAGTTTTAAAATGACTAAATATATGACACAATAGTGACACCTGGAGTCACTTTTGTGAGTTGCATTGATAAATATGGGTTTTAAAGCCGCGCATGTGAATAAAGAGAAAGCAAATGTTTATTCATCTGAACATAGTGGACCACAAGTTCATAATTATTAACCTGTTATAGAAGTCAAAGAGAGCAGGAACACGACAGGATTAGGAACAATAAGGCCACAGGAGAGACTTCAAAGAGATATTTTTTAAAGGGACAGTTTTGTTTTGTTTTTTAAGTGGGGTTGCATAAGGTGCTTGTCATATTTTTACTCTAAATTTGTGACCTTGTATCTTGTAAACCATATAGCATCTGCATTAAGCTATTTCATCTGCTATTTTTTTAATTGATTGTTAAGACATTACACATTTTTGCTTTCCATTTTCCGTCACGTTGGACAAACATCATGTGTTCTCATATTACATTCATCTATCAGAGAGGTATTTCAAGTTTAACCATGTTTTGAAGTGAATCAGCTGATTAAAGGTGTTACGCACAGTGGAGACGCTCAGCTGGCGGCTGCGGCTGTGCATCAGGTCTCCACGAGCGCTTTTTAAAGAGGATCAATACAAAACTGCTGCCAACAATGACACGAAGGTTGACAACTTTAAACAGGACATTTCCCACCTTTGGATACAAAGCCAACAGACTGGTGGGAATTGCTAATAGGCTATGTTTGCAGAGCAGCAACATCAGAGCCGTCTGAGCTTTTCTGCCGCTGGACTGATTATGACCCGGTTGCGCTCCCAGCTGACACTTGACTGAATACACACGTTTATTTTTCTAAAATAAGAATGAGTAGGAAGAAAACTGGACACTGTGAGTCTGAAACACTTTTTGTATTGAATAGTATTATGAGCCTTATACATTATAAGACTATGTCAGCGGAGAATATTTTTATGAGCCTGATCGTTGAAATTAAGCGTGTTAAACATGTTGTACCCGTATTCAATACCGTCAGTTATATGTATTTTATTGCTGTAGTAAATATAATTTTGGGGGAAAAAACATATTTGGCATTGTTTTTCACATAAAAATAATGTTTTTTTCATTGATTAATCGTTAATTGATCGTTAACATTTCCAAAAATCGATCACGGAAAATACTTAAAATGTACATCCCTAGAAGCAACCAGACCTTATAATTTACAAAGATAATACAACTTTGTCATTCTTACGATGGCGCAATGTCAAGATGGTTGATGTTGAAACCAGAGGCAGAGACTCCGCCCAGAGAGGAGGAGATAGTGAGGAAGGTCAAAGCCAAGGTGTAGTTACAGCCTGTGTACCCGGCTGCCACCAGAAACACAGCCGGCCCGATCATACCTGCAGAGAAAACACAACAAAGGGAAGGAAACTGCTTTCACAATGTATAATATCCAGGGTTTATTGGAGGTCACTGTTTCCAACAAATATCATATTAAAAATGAAGAAACGCAGCTGCTGCTCCTTACCAACAAGTGAGAAAGCCTTTCGGACAATGACGGTGGGATAGAGGAGGCTCTCCCGCAGGTAATCTGCAAGCTGACCGCTCACTACGGCACACACAGCACAGCCCAGGTATGGAAGAGCTGACAGCATGCCATTCTATGGTGAACAGATGGACACAACAGCACATGATGTGAAGACTTTAACTCTATTTATGTAGGGATTATTTCACACCTAGCATCAGTGTTTTAAGATTACATTTAACTGAACGGATATCATAAACCAAACTGCGTTTATTTATTGCCGTAACATCACCTGTTGTATGCTGAAGCCCAGAATGTCGTTCATGTAGGTTGGTAGCAGGGTGAGGAGGGTGTAGAAGGTCCAGTTATAGGAGAAGTGAGCTACAACGATGGCCCACAGAGGTCTGGACGTCGCTATGGCTCCCCAGGGGATGACGCCTTTTGAGGTGGACAGCTGAAACACAAATGAAGAAGAAAACAGGAATAGAGACATGAGTCTGAGTTTTTTAGACTTAAAAAAGTTCATCTGCATTTCGTTAAAAGTTCACCTTGATCTGTACATCTTTTTTTTACTCTTAACATTGTTAATTTTTCACTGAAAATACACATGTAAATCTTGTTGTAGGATTAGAATGTCTCTTAACTTATCCTAAACCTCTCCGCTCTTTCACACACTGCTGGTTTCATTACTTGTTTTAGGTCTTACTCCCTTGTGCTGGCCAGAAAATTAGTCAACATGTCTCCTTTGTCTTGTTATACTTACTAATTTGACCTATTGTAAAGAAAAAAAAATACACTGCTCATTAACTACTAGTTATGGACACTTTCCAGATCCAGACTTAGAGGGCTACATCAGGTGGTATACACAAACCCGGATTAAGTTCCCAGTGCAAATGATGCACCCTGGATTAAAGAATAACCATCACTGTGAGTGTCAAAGGGGCAGCTTTGCTTCTGAATAGCATTAAAAACTGCTGAGTAATGGGGAGTTAAGTGACCTCACAGCTGAGTAAGAAGATAAGAATAAAATGCTGCAATACGCTGAGATTACGTAACAGCAGCATCTGATAACTTCACTGGACCTGAAATGCCTGTGAGCACTCTGCTTGCTCTCTGAGCTGTAAAGTCAAGAACACTACATAATTTCAAAATGTCTCTTTAACTCTTTTAAAATCTACTGGTACATGTAAAGAACACATAATGTTAGAAAACAGATGAGCCAGAACTCTGTTGTCTTTGGCCTGACACTCTGATTTGTCTGCCCTTGTGTGCATCACATATATAGGAGGAATAAAATGATCAATTCCATAAATCTGAGAGACTTTGGTTGTTATTTTTTAATACATATATATATATATATATATATATATATATATATATATAAAAAGGACACAGTCTGGTGATACCTCATTCTTGAGTGAGGCGGTGATGTAGTTTTTCTCTCGCTCTGATATTCGTGGGTGAGTGTTCGGACTGTCAAAGACAAGAAAGGCCCACAAGACAAACCACACCAGGCCGATGGCACCTGAACACACAAACAGGGAGTCATCACTCATTCTACCACACATCACCAGACATGTTTTTTTAAGTGGAAGTTCTGTAATGGGTATACATGTAAGCACATTTTCTTATTTAACTTGCTAAATCATCATTTCCACAGAAACAAACAGGAACAAAAGATCAGACACTGGAAACAGCTTGTCTGAAGCTGCAAAGAGCACAGCCGTGGAGAAGTGGTTGAACACCCACAGTATTTGAGTCTTGGAGTCTTTGCCCAAGGTCACTTGAGGACAGGAATAGGCATGAATGGAAGAAACTTAATTCAACACTGTATCAAGTCCCAAATAGTCAACACGAGAAACAATCTGAACTGTAACTACAAACCCATTTCCTTTAATCTCAGGGTTGTTAGATAAACAATAAGGTGTTTTTTTTATAACTTGACTATGGTGGCACTATCAGTGTAGGAATTCTTATAAATGTATTGTTTTACAAACTTAAGATAAATGCTTCACGTGTGTAAAAGTAATGTCAAAACCTTCTTCTTCCACTTATGAGTTAAACTTATAACTTTTTTTATTTCTTAAGTTATATTTTTGGGGCTTTTTGCCTTTATTTGATAGGACAGCTGTAGAGAGACAGGAAACGTGGGGAGTAGAGAGTTGGGGAAGACATGCAGGAAATAGTCGACCGGCCGGGAATTGAACCAGTGACCCCTGCGACGAGGGACTGTAGCCTCTGTATGTGGGGCGCTTAGACCGCTAGGCCACCAGCACCCTTTATGAGTTAAAGGTGCTCATACTTCTAATAACTCAAAAAATTGAAACTGTCGACACAATTCAAAAAATTCTTACACACTATAGGGCTGAGGAGCTGACAGATGATCAATCAATTCCAATAAAGCATCAAGGAATGAGGTCAAATAACTGTAAAATCTAAAGCAAAATTACACAGAACCAGCTGAGGGGCAGTTAGAAATCCTACAATATTTCATCACTCACTTAGCTGTTGGACTCTAAATCAGTGATTAACTCTAACAGGATGTATTTTTCCATTAAAATCTTATGACTAAGTGGTCAAAAGTAACAAAGCTACCCCAACCCCACCCTCCATCAGTGACCCCCCCCCAGTGACCCCCCCCCCAGTGTTTTACCAAAAAAGTAGAAGACGTAAGTCCAGTCCAGGTAGAAGCAGATTTCACCCGACAGAGGGAGAGAAATGACCGTCCCCAGCTGAGCCCCTGAGATGGAAGAGAAAAGACAAACATCTGTATCTCACAGCTGGCTGAGATGATTGTTGAGATACCGTACTAATACTTGACAGACAATGGACAAGTTGAAAATCCTACTAGGGTACCTGCAGATCCCAGAGGTATACTTTTTCATATCTGGTGGCAGGTTATCAGAAGTCCAGTTTATCATGATTTTGCCAATAAAGTCCTATTGAATCTGACATCAAGTTAAAAATGACCCTATATTTTCCATAAGCAGCAAAAGGTTTTAAAATCGATTGATTTTCTCTATTCATCCATCACCAATGTTTTAATACTTGTGCTTGATTTACTGATTTTTCAAAGTCCAGTGACAAACCTACACTGGAAACATTTTTAGGAAGTTGGTACACAGACTTGTTCTAAAAAGTGAAACAGGTTTGGCAGTCAAACCTTATCTTATCTTCTTGTCAGTGTTGTTTCATGTCTGTGTGTCTTACCAATGTATGAGATTGTGAGCAGTCGGCTCCTCTCCAGCGGCGGAGCCCATGCTGCCCACATAGTATACATTGCAGGGAAAGTGACTCCCTGAGGATGAGCACAAGAACATCAACAATAATAGTGCAGACGTAGAGATTGTTTTGCTGTCTGTGTTAGGTTTTAACATTCACTTGATTATTGTCGCTCAGAAATACATTTGAAGAGAAGTAGCTTATTGAGACATGGAATATTAGTCCCCCACCTCTCCTATCCCTTCCAGCACCCGGACAGCGATGAGGTAGCCTGCTCCTAAGTCAGCAGCCACAGGCGTGACCAGTGTAAAAACTGCTGTTCCCAGGATTCCAAAACCCATCAGCCACTTGGGACCATAGCGACTGGCCAGGTAGCCCCCAGGTATTTGTGTCAGGATATAGCCATAGAAGAAAGAGCCCAGGATCCAGCCCTGTGTCTGAGAGTCCCAGTCATACAGTCTGGCCTGTGAGGGGAGGAAGACAGAGCTATTTTAGGAGTTCAGCTAGATCAAATATTCATTATTGAATAAAGGCAGCTTTGGTGGTTGTTGGGCTGTGCCCATAAAAGTGTGTACATGTGCAACTTCCCATTAGTGAGTCTGTCTACAATCCTGCCATTCTTTGTACAATTACATGGTACAATTAAGGGGTAGGATTAGATAAGTTTTAACTTCTTCCAACTCCTTTTCGCACATGTAAAGTAAAATGTTTCAGTGCTTGCTAATGGAACTGATTGATTTTGTTTCTTTTGTATAACAATAATTTATTTTTTTGTATGTTTGTATAACTATTTCCTCTTTTCTACTTGTATGTTTTTTTTTTCTATTTTACTTTTACATGATCCAAATAAAGAAATCATACAAAAAATCAAATATTTAAAAAGCTGGTAAGTCCAGAAAAAGACATAAGTTCTCCCTTAGGCCTTGTTATGAAATGTCTGTGGAAAAGCATTGATCTGGATTGCTCATCAATAACAGCCATTGCTTAGTTGATTCATTTTACTCTTTAACCATGGGGCTGGATCATGCTATTTCTTGTTGGACAAAAACTGTGTCGAAACAGCAAAATGTATGCTTTAGTCCAAACTTTGATTACCTTGTTTGTTTTTTCTAAGATTAACAAACTGCTGACTTAACCAACTACAGCCTCCTGATTCAAATAATCCAGACAACTTAATTTTTTTTTTAACAAATGTGGAAAAGTTAGTTCCTCAGAGGGTATTTAAAGCTGTATACCTATCATTTATTTAAGAGTTTGTTGATATAAAATGGGTATTAATGTGGTTCTTTGACCCACATTGCATTTGAATGTGAGTTTGTGCATTCCCAACAGGGCCCACACATGGAGGTGTGAAACCACATTCTGAAATCCTAACTATTTGTGAAAATGATTAACAGCCTGTGATGGTAGATGCTGATTACTTAATTCTCACTTAAGTGTTTCAGGTATTTTTACTCAGCAAATCCACTTGTGTCTTGCAAATTTCAGTCACAGTCTGTCTCACCGTGTGGTTGTGTTTGGGTCGAACCGGGCTGGCGTGGGCAGGACAAACTGACATGCTGTGGTTGGTGCCAGATTGGTGGGTGGTGTTAAGCATGTCCACCATGGCCACACTGAGGTTCACCCGCAGGGAGTAGACCACAAAGAAGCCAAAGCAGGAGAGCAGTGCCAGGCTGTAGCGTGAAGAACAGCATGCTGGCGCTACAGGGTGAGGAAGAGAGACAAATAGATTAGAGGTGCAAGTACACAATGTGGAATATTCACTTTGAGTAATGTTAGTTTCAGAGGTGATCACTCTGAGAATATGAGAATACAAAACATTTACAAAACAATTGTTATCATGTTTAATGTATAGGATGCAGAAATGTGTTAGCTATATTTGTGCAACAGAATAAATCTACAGCTTTGCAGCAAACTGTGTTGTAGCTTGTAACTCACTGATTATAAACCGTGGATTTTTGCAAAGCTGCAATAAGACATTCATCCCTTTACTAGGTACACTTTTCTCAATCATTGACTAGATTAATTAGGAAATGTTAAAGTGATAGCACATTCCTTCTGATTTTGCAGTCATGGAAGCAATAGAGATGTGAGGTTTTCGAACGAGTCTGTCTTTTTAATGGCTCTTTTGAGTGAGCGAGGAGAACCGATTTGCAGTTGCGAGCCGTTCATTTGGGAGCCGTTTTTATATGCAGATTGCCCACGCTGTCTTCACCTGTCACCTGCGTGCCCCATGAGTCTGACATGGGACTTCCACCAGATCCGTGTCTGATCCGCTGCAGTCCGGCTCCGCGCGCTCCTGTCCGCCAACACCCACCGGTTGCGTTTTCGGAACGCAGCACGGAGCAGGACCGCCAGACAGCTGGAGTCAGATGACAGAGGTTTTCCTGCGGAAATCACTGAATCAAGAATTCTCCTCCTCCTCTCCTCATCCATGTTGTATTTATCAGCCTCTGAAAACCTCTGACTTGATGACTCCAGGCCTGGCTCCGCTCAAAATGACATTTAAAAAAAAAATAGAAGTCTTGCATATCTGATCCGTTGCGTTCCGACCTGCCGGATCAGAGACACAGCCGGAACGCAACGGAGCGGATCCAGTGGAAGTTAACACATTGACTAGAATAGAAACCTATCAGATCCAGTGCCGTGACGGATCGGAGACGGACCGGAGACGGACCGGACACGGATCGTGTGGAATTTGGCCTTGAGTTGTCACACTGCCTTCACATGAACGACCAATGCCATCTCTGAGTATGAGTTGTCCACAGCATACTCCATGCACGTGAATGCGCCTATAAATTCGCAGCTTACTCAAGGGAGGAGATTAGTCGGCGCTGCCGACTGGAGTAAAGACATTTATTTAATTTATTTAAAATTTTACAGTAAAGTTGTTTTGCATGGAAGTTATCTGTAGCCTGTGTAGTTTTTATTGTGCCACAAAGTGTTTTAGGTGAGGGAAAATTCAAAATAGTGATCTCACTGTCGAAGCATGGGGACATGGCACCATCTTATGGAATGTTTACAATGCCAAATTAAATTATAATCAATATTTCAGAATAATTCCCACCAATAGAGTATATATATTGGTGGGATGTGTAAGTTGTGTAAGTCTGATCCAAATCTTATCTTATAACTGCTACCAGTGATTGTTTCCTTGATAAAATTGAGTTACCCCTGGTTGACTTCTAAAAAAATGAACAAATATAACAATGAGCCAAAGAGCCAGTCTTTTGAACGTCTCTTTGAAAGGAACGGCTCCTCAAGATCTGGTTCCCTTAAAAGAGCCACAAATCCCATCTCTAAAAAGCAAGTTAGTGATTGCTGTTAACCCTTTCTTGAACATCCATAAAAAAATACAAATATCAAGTTACTCTATCAGTTTATTTCTGCATCTCATTTCTACATGCAATCTGTCTTTATTCAAATCTGCCGTATTTTGAGTCCTCAGATTTTGCATGAAGTGCAGCTACCTGTAGAAATGGGTCGTTATATAAACCACTGCTACCATATGGCTCATGTGTATCAGTTTTTCTACCACAGACACTGGCACAATAAAATCCAGTCAGTGGTCTTATCAAGCATGCTTCTGTGTTTGCATAGAAAACATCATTTAAAGCCGGCCTTTGAAAGTCATGTTTAATAAAGGCAAACTGCCCTGATGGATCCTCACTACGATGTCAAACAAACTGTTCCCTGGTGCTAACACATGCATCCTACCACTATGAAGAATTGTCAAAGTGCTGAATCTACGTGGGATACTTGGGTAGGACTCATTACACGGGTGTGCCAGTCTCATGATATGCACTGGGCAGATGTCACTCTACCTTGTGACTACCAGCATGTGTACACAGAAAAGGATAGGTGTGGAATGAATGCAACCTTAAAGAGAGGCTTTGTTAATATACTGGTTAGCTGACAAAGAAAGCTACTAATGTTATGATATGTTGTATTTTTTATGAGCTGATTAAAATGAGTTGAACAAATTTAACCCTCCTGTTATGTTGCGGGTCAAATTGACCCTTTTTAAAGTCTATTTTAGGCAATATATGCCTTCCAAACTAGCTCAATGCAGCATAAAAATCTGGGCAGCAGGTGTCATGTTAATTTATCAACATATCTTCATTAAAATAAAAAAACATTCAAAATGTAAAATATAATAAACAAAAATGTACGTCATGTAAAACAATTTTATTCATATTTAAGTCTTTCCAATGTACATTAAAAAAAGTTTAAACATGAATTTGAATGAAAAACGAGTGAGTTATCCTCATTGAACAATGATCTGTGAGAATTAAAGAACATCAATGGACCAAATCTTGATTTTAATGGTTAGTAATGGAGTTAAAAACTAGATTAAATAAAATGTGTATTGGGATTTTTTGGGGTTCTGACACTTTTGGATAATTGAATATGCCCCGGGTTAAATTGACCCAGGAACATTATTGCTGATCCAGAGAAACGAACATAACAGGAGGGTCAAAGGACACTCAGGTGATGATAATCTCTATGTTAGTACTTGGATAAAACCTATTTAGATTGGCCTATTTGGTAATTATAATCACTTTAGTCGTTACATTTTATCATGCAGGTGTTCATGTTATCAGTAATCTGTCCTCACAGTTAACATGAGCTCCCAAAGGATAAACGTGGTAAAACACAGTGCACTTCTAAGTCCTTTTCTAAGTTAAAAGACGAAAATCACCGCCCTGTGTGAAACATATGCTACCCGAAATGAACCTAGCCAGAGACACCTTATTGTTAGCCAGATGTGTTAGTGTGCTTGTTATTGTTCCTCTACCTCTCTGCACTCTGTCTTCCTGTCTTCTGTGAAGAAGAGGTGTCTCCTGCTCGTCCCCATCCGTGTCAGACACGTACTCCACCATTTTCAGTGAGAGATATTAAAAAGTGAGTCTACTGCATCACCGACTGAGCCAAAAGACAACAACAGGAGCAGCACACAAACTGAACTGGCTCGTCCGGTCAGCTGAGATCGACGGGCTCCACACACCGCTCAAGATGCATTCACGTGCTAGCCAAATAACCAGAAAAAAGAGTTCTCATCTGCAAACTTTTAATCAAGATGTGAAGATTTAAGTAGATTAAATTGGTACTCGACTTTCTGAGTAGAATAGACAGAGTTGTGGACATACAGCAGTGAACAATAGAAAATAAAACTAAATGATGGCTATATGGACCTCAAGTATAATAAATTATCATATTATATATAAATGTTGGCTTTAATGGTATTTATAAAATTGAAACTAGGATGTAACTTAGTATACGTGTCCACGCAGATTAGAAGTAGCGTTATTATTGTTTTCATGTTAGTGTTTTTGAACCCACCACAGTTGGAAAACTACTTTGCAGCTGGTGAAATGAAATCATCCGAGGTACATACGAATGCAGCAGGGCTGTCGTCAATTGACGAGTACGCCTAAACAGGAAGTAAGTAACTTGTCCGACAAGGGGAGGAGCATGTATCTGCAGAGCCAGAGGCTGCAGATTCAGAACCATATTTACAGGCCTTATTTACACAGTCTATACTGCAGACACATAATGTTGGGAGTTGACTGCAGGTGAAAAATCAACATTGAATTGTTGGCAAAACAAACTTAAAAGAAGAAATTGTATGCTAGTCATCAGAACAACATTTTGGATGGAGACAATGCTATTTATTTATTTATTTATTTATTTATTTATTTATTTATTTATTTATTTATTTATTTATTTATTCATTATTTATTTATTTATTTACTTATTATTTATTTTATTTTTAAAGACATGTTATTGATGTTCTCTGAATAATATTGACTCCATTGTTGTAACTCATTGAGCCATGGTTGGTTTCAACCCTGTTTGTGTGTTTTCCACCTTGTTGAGCTCTTTTCCACCCTGTTAGTTACATCCTTTTCTTAAACAATTTAACAACAATGTTTGTTGTTTTCATGTGTTTATGTTAATTTTGGAGTTTCGGTTCTAGACCATTTTTACTGGGGAGGCCAGGCTGGGGTCAAGGGGACACATTAAACCCTGACAAAGGAGACTGAGAAGGGTGAGGACCGGCTGAGAACAAACTGGCAAAATATCAGTGCATCCCTATATACTAGACATATATACTACTGTGTACTATATCAAAGTGCAGACTGACAGCAGCTGTTTGGCTGTTTACACTCAACATGAGTCCCTTAGCGCTCTAATGGACTGGAACCAAGTGCCACACGCATGTGTTCCGCCTGTAACATCAGCGCGATACCGAAGCTTTTTTTATTGTATAATATCATTTTGGTGTGGAGGGGGGGGGCACAGGGGGGTCCAGGTTCAGTTTTACAGGGGCACTGGCCCCTGTTGGCCCTCCCCAGAACCGCCACTGGTTTCATAGTATTATTGGAATTAAAAGCAACATTTTCTATTGCCTGCCTTAGAGGCTATGGCAAATTTCCGGCCTCTAGTTTGTGGTTTTATATATAGTGAATTGAATCATATTATGTCTGCATTGGTCATAGATAATCCCCTGTGTTACACAGAGACACTGTGTTATGCAGTCAACAATTAAGGGAAGAGCTCTAACCTTTACATTATCTGATCCTTATTGGTCCCAGTTCTAATTTGTAGACTGTTATCATTGACCCAGGATACAACAGTTTGCTCATTATTACAGATGACAAAGGTTTACTATTTGGTTTTTGAACCCTGTGTTAGGAAAATTAATGTAGTATTTAGCAAGTCGACTTAAAAAGAGCAAGGTAAACTGTTTGTAGCCCAACAGAGTGGACAATCTCTTTGTTAGTAAAAAAGAAGCGATTGAATCTAATAGTTTCATGCTATTTTGTGTAACAAACTGTCTCTGAATTCTGCATGGATGGATCCAAAAAATCCCAAATTGTTACGAAGGAAAATGTCAATGATGCAATGGATGACCCTCTGCACATTGAGTCCCCAACCCACATAATACAGGATATAATAAAACTTTAAAGGCCACACATGCAACCTTTCAATATGAAAAAAAAAAATCCTGTTCATTGTTGGGAATTGAGCGATAGAATAAAGTAAAAAAAACAACAAGTAAATCCTCCCACAAAATGTTTTTTTTAAACTCAATTTCAATTATTGGTGAATAAAAGCAAGTTCTGTTTGTTGTGTGGGGAGGGATGGACAGTAAACCCCCTTCACACACTCACATGTAGCCACAAAATCAGATGATGTGTGGGAATGATGCAACCTTCAAACACACTTTTGTTGTTTAAAGGAGTAGCCTGGATGTTCATCTGCAGGCCTTACTGTCTCCACCATAGACAGAGATCCAACATGGACTGAGAGACCTATTCAGTTCGCTGTCTGCCATTGGGCAGGAGGGTTTTATATTAAAAATCAGGCTAGCAAATGAATATGCCTGTGGATAATACCTCTTTCCAGAGTCAAGCTGTTTAGAATGATCTTGCATCGGATTTTAATTGTACTATCATGTTCAGCTGTTTGTGTGCATCTTTCTTAGAGATTTTGAGCATTTAACATTTTTGTTGAAAACACATTCTAACAGTGCTGTGTCCTTCAGTTTTAGGGGCCAGGTCTAAGTCTAACAGGCCAACGTTACTCATTATTAGGAAAATGGGGAGGGACAGACAGACAGACAGACAGACAGACAGACAGACAGACAGACAGACAGACAGACAGACAGACAGACAGACAGACAGACAGACAGACACAGAGGGGGATAAGTACATATATGCCAGTATTGAACTAGTTTGACAACTTTGTGTTAACTTGTGTTTTGTTTTTGTTTATTTAAGTAGTGGTTATAATAAAGTTTACAGACCTTCTTGGTGAGCTTTTTTTGAGCAAGTATGATCTTGTGGTTATTTTGCAAATGTGGAGGGGAGAATTTGCTTGAGTTTTATTCATCTATATGTGGAGAAATGAATTATGCCGCTACATTTTCCACTATGATGAGTTATTCTTCTTCATAATAATAATCGTTTAAACTGAAATTAATTAGAAAAACAAACTAAACAGCTATCACTGCATGATTTAACATTGCTGTATTTATAGAAATAATTGGCCAGTGGACTGTGTAATCAGCTAGTTTCACTTGTCCCCTTCAATAAACTAGCTGCCCATTACAGCTCTGACCTGTGCTGCTGTGTGATGATCCTCATTAACACCCAAACACTCCTCCTTATAGCTAATACCTTATAGCTACAGTATGTGACTGTATGATGTGCAAATGTCTCTCTCTCGCTCTCTCTCCCTCTCTCTCTCCTCCTGATCTTTCCCCTCTGTCCCTCTCCTCTCTGAAGACAAGGGCCTTTTTGTGCTAAAGGGGAATCATAGGACTCACATGCTTTGGAGGAGAAAAAAACAAATCACAGCAGAGGACAGGGTTGTTCTGAAGACAAGAGCAAGGCAAAGGAGTGAACTGAAGTCATCTGGAGCTGGATACAGACCTCAGAACTGGACAGCTGTGAAACTAGATTGGACCCAACCAGACCGGATATCTAAACATGGAAAATGGACAAACAGATACAGAGGACAGGACAGAGGATGTGTCAGAAGGTAAAATAAAAAAAAAAGGAGCCTCACTAGATTTGAAATTATTTTCTTAGAGAAAAAAGGTTTGTACTTTAGCAGCTTCTTACAGTAATGGCGATGTAAGTCATTGCAATGGATATTTGTTTGTTAAATATTAGCAAATATGAAATAATAATCACAAATTTCCAGAATCAATGTTCAAACTGTATAATAATTTATATTCTCTGACTAAAAGCCAAAGACCAAAGCAGAGAAAAGAAGCAAATCTGCAGTTCACATTCACTGCTCCAGATAGATATATCATTTGTAAAGAGTGGGGCATACGTATTACAATCTGCTTGGTGTAAGTTATTATAAAAAAAAGTTGTTTATAATAAAGACACAAAAGATCAATTATGTGTGAAACTATACAGTTACTGTGATTTTGATTACAATGTTCATTATTTATTTTTTCCTAAATAACTGTGGATCGTTTGAACTGGAGCAGGGTCTTGCTCTGGGATGATTCAATGCTTCCTTAATGTCATACCTAGAGAACTCATATAAAGTGTTCATTGTTACTTTGCATGGGATCATTTTCCAATGATTTCTCTAGAAAGAAAAAACCTGAGGGGGGGGGGGGGGGGGGGGGGACGCCTAATGGATACTGTGCAATAAAAATCCAACAACATTAAATCATCTGATATAATTATGGACAAACAGGGAATCCTTATGCATTTTATAATAAGAATCTCATGATTTCTTACATTTAAAATATTTTGAAGATATGAAGAATATGCACCATATAGGACATGTATGATGAGATATGTATTTGAATTTATGCATTTAATCATGTCAGTGTTCTCTGTTCTACAAGTCATATCACTGCCTCTGAAAATGCAGATGTTTCAATGTATTGCATTTACTTGCAGTTTCTCATGAGTTGACATCAATTCTTTTTTTTTTTTTTTTTTTTTTCTCTTTCTTTTTTCTTTTTCTTTTTCTCTTGTCTGCATATATATTTCTGGTTTTTGTCATGTTTGTCACAAACTGTCAAATATTAATGCAATTTATTCTTGCGAGTTGGCATCAATTCTGATTCCAGACTGTTTGCGAGAAGAGGACATGCACTTTAGAATCATGCGTTAAATTATGGACCACCATAATTCAACGCATGGTGCTAAAGTGTCTTGTGTGTCACTGTGACCTTTACTATCTTGTTTTTTCTGTGCCCAAAGGAGACAAGAGACTTTATATGTATTGCTACTCCTCCTTCCTGTCTGATAGGTCACTGTGGTTGTCAATCACAGGTAGTCATAAAGATATGCTGTATTGTGGTCAATTTCACGCTGAATGAGGCCATAACTTACAAAATGAAAACTGTGCTGTTTGTTATTTGTTTAAAAAACTGGGTACTGAGATGATTTACTCATTAGGAAAATAGTTGCCAATGTGAAAATCAACTGAGAAGTAGCATCAATTCATCATCTGGTTGCAAACAGCAGTTTCTAATGAAACAAATGCCCCCTGTTGGCCAGTGAAATGTAATTAGGTTTAAGGCACTGGTGAAACCTTTAAGATATGTACAGTCAAATATTCAGACTCTGGCTCTTACAAAAAGTTACACATTTTAAAGTTCAATCACAGGTCATAAAAAGCCACAAATAGCCTCACTCAGATGTGTGCTTCAGCATTGTATTGAATAGTGTTATACTTTAGTCGTAATGTCATTAGCAAATTACTTAAAATTAACTTACAGTAGAATCTGAAGGACATTTCATTTGTTTTCTAATTAGTCATAGAGTATTTTAGTTTCCTAACAGTTATAACTCAAACACTTCTTTCTTTCAATCTGAGGTCACTCAGGGACAATGTAGCTCAATGTTGACATCCTCAAGCCAACATTTTCGGGCCAGTGGCAACTGTAACAATATCACAAAGCCAAGTCATGTGAGGAAACTCGTCATACTGTAAATCCTGCAGACAGAAAGACTGTTCTTTTACACTGTACTCTCTCTCTCTTTAGCTCTTTGACAGTTTGAACGTGTTCTGGGTTACAGATGTTGCACATTGCGCCTGAAGGCCTTGTCAATTATGCATGGTAATATATGCTAACTGCGTATTTCATATGACCCTCTGCAAAGTTGACAGCAACTTCTTCCAGTGAACTTTGAATAACAAACAGGAGCATTGTGCTTTCATACAACCAGTTAATTGTCTCTAAATGCATTGCATTAAAAAGAGATATCCATCATAAATCTGAATTTCCTCTTGCAGCACTTCGTGCAGCACCATTATTTTGTAAACATGGCAGCAAACAAACCAGTAATATCTGTGATTTCATCAGGAGACACTTCCTGGAGCTGCTCGATTTACAGAGAATATAACACTCCCTTATCTCAAGTGACAGTGAGATACATGTGTATCACTTTCACCTGACTGCTGAGGTGCTCTTTAACCTAACTGTGTAAATCTTGACCTCTGTAAAAATGTTGTTAAAACATTTGTCATGAGCCCTGCAAGTTTTACCCTATGCACCAAGGATCATGGCTTCTTATCCTCTTCTATAAGCCATTAATGACAACTAACCCCAGAACATGAATTAACTGTTAGACATGTCTGTGCAATAAAATGTATCGCACAGACGGGTGGTTTTCAACATGTTTGGATTTGGATGGGCTGAAATATTCTTTGGTCTTGTGCTAAATTTAGGCTGACAAAACAGTTTAGTGTAGATAATGTAACTCAATGAGTACATGTTTAAATGTTGGTCACAAGATTCATCTGAATCAAGGTTTAAGTGTCTTGACTTTGTAAAAATCATGCCTATGAGGTAACAATAATACATCCTGCTTTTTTTCCCCCACTGCAAACTAAAGAGTCATTCAAATCCAATCATTTTTACCAACATTTATATCAGTCAACAGGTCAGATTTCAAGGGATATCTCCCAAATCTATGAATGTTAGTTTTGTTTCTGGAAGATATTTACAATGCAAAGGTAAAACACATCTATCATGGTATTTGTTAAATAAAATGTATGTCAAAAGTCTCACCGGTAGACTCTGTAAATACGGTCTTTAATTAAACTTAGAGGGTGGAGTGTTTAATTTTTACATCCTGAGTAATTTCTGCAATAGATGAATGAGTAAATTAAGGGATTGCATTATTGAGGAAACAACTTCATTGTTCATTGTGGAAGTTTGCAATCTGGAAGTTCAACTTCATAATGCACCTTTATGTCATAACAACTTGTTCCAACACATGTTTTAAGCTTTTATTAAGGTTCCCTTCTTATAGGTCTAAAAAGTTAATCAGACCATTATGTGAATCATTGTTTCTAAAGTGAGCTGTTGCCTTTTTGGATGCATATCTGAGCTGTGTTTCTTTTTCTTTTAGATACCGAAGAAAATATGGAAGAGGCTAACCTGGAGATCGCTCAGGTAATCAACAACTCTTCTTTTCTAAATTTGAAAGCAAGACTAGCCTTTAGGCTTACACTTCATGTGGGATAACTAGAAATAACAGCCAATTACTTCCCTTATTTCACAATCCAACTGGGTAACAGCTGGCATTGACTTCACCTTTGCTGCAGTCTGGTTTCCTCTCTTCACCTCCAGACCATCTCTCCATCTTTTAGGTGCACAGGGTTAAACTTTTCTACAAGGAAATCATTATAAAGTTTTTCTTGTTGGCTGATCTTTCCTAACTCACTGAGCTATTAAGCTCTAATAAACTACTTAATAGGTGTGCAGATTAATTTCAACAAGCCTAATATTTGTCTCAGTAAGTCATTGAGGGGGGGATTGTGGAACCAGTTTGGGGGTGTGTCTTGGCAAAGCAACAAACAACCAACATCCAGTACACATCGTCAGTTTGAATATGGAGGCCCACTTATTTCACTTCTATGGTCAGAATCTATTAATTCAATCAAACAATGACCCACTAACTCACACACAAACCAAACACAAAGTAGATACACTCAAACAAAACTCATAGTAATTCCAAACGCTGACTTTGGCTGCAATCACCTGATGTGCTCACCATAAGCCGAGGCTCTACCAAGCGCTCAGTGTCAGAATAGCCATTAAAATACATACATGGAAAATAAACCAAAATAAAACCCACATTTGTCTCCAACAATAGAAAAATGTTTCAAACATGCTTTTAAGTTTTTTTATGCAACTCTTTGACCACACATGACATACAGTCATCTGAAGCTCGTCTGCAAACATTGCAGTCATTAGGGGAGAAAAAGGTCAAAGGTCAGTGTTTCATTTGATCCTCAGGGTACTTCTCACATTCTTAGAGAGAGGAAAAGAAACACAATCAAACACTTCAACAGCGCTGTGTGCCTCAGGCTTTTCTCATTTGTGATGTACTTTTTGATGTAACTCTAAACACAGAATTCTTTCTTAAGCATTTGATACAGAACATTCTAGATATCAGCTAGATCACACCACTATACCCACTGTGGTGAGAGCAATGACATATTTTTATACTATTTTCTCTCATTAAGAATATCTTGTGCTATTACACCAAGTGCTCAGACTGAAAATTTCCATAATTTAGGGCACATTGTTCAGTTTTTCCCCTCCTAAAACTTATGTCACTTCTCATAAAAGCAAGGCCACAAAGCGTATTTGTTCAGCTGGAAGTAACCTGGCAGGAGAAAACACAGTGTGAAGACTTCCTTCTATTTCTTTGACTCCAATTTCTTCAAGGCCTCATGAATTAGATAAGGGGACAAAAGTAACTGTGTCCATACAAATGCTTAGGTTTGATTTTAGCTCGTTTTTAGCAAGTGAGCTCATGCTGTAGCATTTTTTAACCTTATTTTCTTATCTTTTATATGGTGTTTCAGTATCACACTTCAACTGCCTCTGAAAGTTGGATATTCTTGTTCTTTTTAATTTAAACAGAAGATAGATTATCTTTAAAAGCTCCTGTGAGGAACTGTTGGCTTTTGTTCAGTACATATCGTTTGGTTCTTGGGTTGCCTGTGACATCAGGTTAAATTGTTGTTTGGGTCTTTTGTGTTTGTTTTCTTTATGTCTGATTTTAATTTAGTTTTGTTTTTTTGTTTTTTTTCTGCTGTTGATTACTCATTGTGTTTGTTTTTATGTGCACTGTTGCTTTTCAAGCACTTTGTAATCCGTGGTTTTTAAAATGTGCTATATAAATAAAGGTATTATTATTATTTGTTGATCTTGGTGCCCCCTGTGGATAAAGTGTTACCTCTTATCACTTTGCTGTTTTTTTTTCCTCAGCCATCAGGGATCTTTGCAACTGCAAATGTATAAACAGTCTGTTTCTGTGGTAGTTGCTTTGGACAACAAAAATAGTTACATAAGTAAAAGTAAACCATTGCACTGACAGTCTTGTTTGCTTTTGTAGATCATACAGAAGCATCAGTCTCTTTATTTAATAACAAGCCAAAAAAAACTCACAGGAGCTTTAATCAGAACTCAATATTAGGCACTAGTGGGATTATACTGTCTGAATAGCTTGAGCGAAATACATGTGGGATCATGAAACACACCGGTAACCTCAGTTATAGCCAAAACTTACAAAAAACCACACATTAACAGGAAACAATATCTAACAGCAAAACATGACATTCAGTCCAATGCAAAGCATGATTGGAAATGAAGTGTGATGAGCAGTTGCTACATTATCCTAACTGTGAAAAAGTGTCCAAAATAGTATATTTGTTGTCAAATCTATTAGTGAGTTGATTTAACTGAGGCGGTTAGAATTCATGGGCTGCACAGTGGTGCACCGAGTAGTGCTGCTGCCTCACAGCTAGAAGGTTCCTGGTTCGAATCCCCAACCGAGCAGTTGCCTTTCTGTGTGGAGTTTGCATGTTCTCCCCGTGCATGTATGGGTTCCCTCCGGGTACTCTGGGTTCCACCCACAGTCCAAAAACAGTTGATGGATCACTCTAAATTAGGTTGGTGTAAGTGTGTGTGTGAATGGTTGTCTGTCTCTCGACCTGTCCTACTTTCTGCCCGAAGCCACCTGGGATAGGCTCCAGCCCCCCGTGACCCCTAACTGGATAAGCGGTCAAGATAATGGATGAATGGGATGGTTAGAAATCCCTTATTGTATTATGTTCTCATGAAACTCTTATTTGCTTATTCAGACGAGGCAACATTTGGTGAACTTAGATATGACAGACTAGACTGGAGATAATAAAATACTGAGGTCTACGTGGAATTCATAATGTAGTTCTTTAAATCTGTAACCCCCCCAGGTGCACAAAGGTGCACGAGCACTTTCAGCCACTGATAGCATCAGAAAGGAAGAAGAAGAAGAAGAAGAAGAAGCAGACAGATGCTCCATTCAGTCGGGTGCCTGATGCCTTTCACATGACCGAGAGAGTGTGAGCAAAAGAAAGAGAGATGGAAAGATTTTGGGAGAGTGAGAGCAGCTTCAGCCCATATTGTGTTCCCATGAGCTGATTCAGTTAACCCTGCAGGACAAAATTCAATCAACTTTGAAAGAAAAGGGAAGATGGAGAGAATCAACCACACAGACAATCCTAAACAAAGAGTAAGAAAGTGATATTTGTTTAAGATAAAGATGCACCAAAGTCACAGAAGGCTGCAAATAAACTGAAAGAAATTAAGAAAGAGAACAGAATGTAAAAGGGAAGAACAAAGTGTGCTCACACAATACAAAAACAGTCCTAGCAAAATACTCAAAATCAATTAACTGAGGAGATAATAACAGTTCAAAGAGTTCAGAAGTTCAGAATTAATGAAGGAATATGAAATAGCTTGGAGCATAAAGATTTAGATCCCATACAGATCCAACCATGTCTTCAATAGACACATTGAAGTGTCGAAAAAAAATCAATGAAGAAATTGAAGCTACTGTAAAGCAAGAGGGATGAAAAACTGCAACAAAACTGAGCACACAACCAGAGAAAAAAACACAACTTCTGATTCTCCTGGTGCAAAGTTTCAGCTTCTTTAATATTTAATTATTAAGTGTTTAGCAGCCCCTACATAACTCAACTTACACCTCTACCTCTTGAACCACAGCTGCAGGGCCTGGTGGCTGAGCTGCGGGAAGGGCTCCACGCCGCCCTGACTGAGCTGTGCGAGCTGCGTCAGAGGGACCAGGGCCTGGAGGAAAAGCTCCAGGCCCACGAGACTGATGTGGATGATAAGATAATGGGCCTCAAGAACTCCCTCAACACTTTCAAGGTGCTGGAGACTCTACAGAGAGCAAACACACACAAACACACACACAAAAAAGCTTCTACTGAGGCATGAAGGCAGATGTAGGATAATTTGGAGCATCTGACTGGAACTCAGTGAAACAAATTTAATTCACTTGGGAAGGCAACTCTGAACTTTCACACTGCTATGCAACAGAAGAGAGACAACACTGACAAGCAAGTTAGTCATACTTTGAACATTTCTTCTTATAGAAAGAATTCACAGTTATTATTATCATTTTATTATAATGAGTATAAAAACATCCAAAGTGGAGTTGTGGTTAGAGGTTTGTTATGGATGAACACACATACACATTCCAGCAGCATAATAAATGAGAATGCGTGTCAATTTGATCATATTTAACATGATTAAAACAGCATTGTACTGACTGTGTCGCCATTATCATGTTATAGCAGTGACATGAATACAGTTTCTTGTTAACATCTGTCGACAGGAGGAGCTGAATGTGGCCTTGTTCCACATAAAGGATGTGTCCAGCAGACAGAGAGAGGTGCAGAAGAGGATAGAACAGCTTCAGTCAGAACACAACAAGGAGTTCATCTCTGTTCCACACAGGTATGACAGACACATAATCTTTAATGTATTCTGAAGACACAACCAATTTTGTTCCATCCACTAAGGGGCTTTTAAATTATAGAAAATATGCTCCTTTCTATTTTCTAATTCCAAATGAACAAATAATTACCATTTAATCTTACCACTAGAAGGCCTCCTGATGCCATAAAACCTTTCAGCAATGCATGGAAGGAATGGAAGTTAAACTATTATGTAGTTTTGTGAAAACTGTTTTATTTTGCTCCTTCTATTATTAATCAACTCAAAAGCAGAAAGAGCTCCAAGGCAGATGTGCATGCATCAGGGGATGAACACATCTGTGTGCCCAGCCAGTCTGACCTCAGTGTTATCCAGCACTTCTTCTCCAGTTTACCACAAAGTGGATCACCACATAGGAGCACCACATCCACACAGAGTGAGTCTATGTGTGGAGTTCATTAATGTCTAAGCATTCATCACAGCTTTGATTGTGTAGGAGAAGAAGTAAAATGTGTGCATGTCTTTGTCTTTCTCTCTCTCTCTGTGTGTGTGTGTGTGTGTGTGTGTGTGTTGCAGCCTCTACTTCTGATCAGGAGGCTCAGCAGCAGCAGCAGAGAGGTTTTCTGTCCAAAACTCCAGTATGGAAAAACAGCAGAGATGAAACAGAGACACCAAACAACCCCACTGAAAACAGTAAGAGATATGAGTGTTAATGGATTTAATTCATATATAGTACTGCTGCACTTCAAATACCCTTACATGTGCTAAATGAATTACTACTGTTACAGCTGCTTACACTCAGTTGGCTCAGTTGACTTAGCATAGAGCAGGGGTGTCAAACATGCGGCCCGCGGGCCAAAACCGGCCCGCCAGAGGTTCCAATCCGGCCCGCGGAATAACTTTGCAAAATGAAAGGGTTACATAGAAGTCATTAAGACTGCAATTTTTCAATAAAAGTAACTGCTATTTCAGATTTGTCCTCTAGGAGTCGCATTAAATTATATTGTTGACGGAACGCACCTGAAAGGCGCTTTTTTTCCTGGGACTTTTTTCTTAAAGTGAGGAAATAGATTAGGCTACTAGCTGTTTGCATAATCCGGTTGAGATTCATAAATACTTTTTAGAGCACTATAAGATAATCCACTAAATAGTCAACTTTACCTTCTTCATTATTATAATCTATCTTTTCTTTTGCAGTAAACATTACATTTGGTGTCAGGTGAATGGGTAACCTGTGTGTTTGGTGTGTTCGCAGCAGGTTTCAGGGCTTAAAGAGTAAAATATTCGGCCCACTATGAGACTCATCATGGCAAAAAATACAAGAGTTTTTGTAGAAAGATAGTTAATTAAATGTGAACATTTTCAGAATGTGCTTGTACTTTTTTGCACTAAAACAAAGGGAAAATTTTGAGTTGTCATTATTTATAGGTTGTTATGTTGTGATTTTACTGGTCCGGCCCACTTTAGATCAACTTGGGCTGTATGTGGCCCCTGAACTGAAATGAGTTTGACACCCCTGGCATAGAGGGATAAAAAGGGGGAGGAAACAGCTAGCCTGTCAATATCAAAAGCAAATAATCTCCATTTAGGGACTAGTAAGGACTTGTAAAGCTCAGTTATTATCCTTTATATCTTATTCTTGGAGTTTCGCTGTTACTTTAAGGTTGCTGGGCAAACACAAACTGCTCCAGAAAGTCACAGAGTTGTTTTAAGAAAAAAACATTAGCCGTTTTGTTTTTGATGTTTGTTTTTATATGGATTAAAAACATTAGATTTAATCTTATATGGAGAGTTTTATTCTTTCTGTTGGATGTATGATACATTGGATAGTGCTTAATTAGCTTGGTCCACTTGTAGCTAGTCCTTTTGCCGAGCTAAGCTAACTGTAATGTTGTTAGCTAACTGTCTCATCTGTAAGACAGCTAGCTAGGTACATTTTTCAAAGAGTTAGACTTTTCCTTTAATGTAACCAGGTATGCAACCTTAAAAACACCATATTCAGTCTGGCTTTTATGTAGGGTTTTACAATTTCCTTACTTAACTTTTACTGTAATATTGATTTAAATGTTTCTTTACTATTTCAGTCATTTTAATTGTTATCTTATTCTATTTGTATGTATTTATTCACTTATTTATTTGTATTTATCTACTCAGTTTTATTGATATTTATGACCTTAGTTATATTTGAACTCTTATCCTTACCCTTTTAAATATATATTATTTTAACTATTTGTATTCTTAATTTTGATGCTTTATCTTTTTTAAATTACACGTTTTTATTTTTGGTGTGCATTAGTCTCTATTTTATATTATGTTATTTTAGTTTTAATTTTTTTATGATTATTATTATTTTATTATTATTATTATCTTCCTCTAATATGTCTTGCCATTATTTTACTTCTGCTTCTTTCTTGTTTTTCAATCGCTGTTAGGCACTTTGGGTTGCATTTGATTTGTATGAAAGGTGCTATATGAATAAAGCTTGATTGATTGATTGAAAACATTAGTTTTTTCCTAAGATATCACAAAACCACCGTAGGGGACAAAAACAGCCGTGGTCTTTGATGTCAGACGATAACTCTTTTAAGTTTGCATCATTAACAGACTCTTAAGACCAGCCAGTTGTAGCTTGAGAAAATAGCATGATAAAGACCCTACATCTTATTTAACTTACCATTGTTGAAATTTAAATTGTGGTTCGGTGTGTGTGTGTGTGTGTGTGCAGATAAGAGGCAGAGAGTTGCTCTGGAGCTGCTGGAGTCAGAGAGAGTCTACGTGTCCCACCTGTCGTTGTTACTGAAGGCCAACATCTCCTTTAATGGAACAGAAGCTCTGACATCCAAAGACAAACGGTAAGCCTGTAGACACACAACGATTCTGACAATAACACGCAATCTTAAGCAATCATCAAAACAGACATAAACAAGTCTTTATTTAAGTTAACATTAAGTGGATGAGGAAGTAATTTGATAAGGATGAGGCTCATCAGACATCCCCAACCTTATCTGCTTTGGAAAAAGATTTGGTATATTAAGAGTCACGAACTCAATACCTAATATAGACTGCAGTCATTTCTATCTCTGTCTCTCTTTTATTCTTTTTACCATAATCACAGGTCAACGCTCAGAGTCCATCTTAGGGGTGGCAACTGATCTTATTTGGGAGCTTGCCTTGTAGGGAGAACAGGAAATCAAATAATTTAATAAAAGCAGGTTATAAACACCAGCGAGACAGAGAGGATACTCTCTGCACAGCTTGCTAATCTAATCACTGCGTAGCTGCAGCACACGTGCTCCCACTGACTGAAACGCTGGTGAAATTATGTGCAAGTGCTGATTTGGGTCATTTAGGATTTGCAGTTGATTGCATTTGTTTTAATAAGGGTTTCCTGCTGCTTTCAGATGTCTTTTTGCTTTTTTTTGTCTTGTATTCGACAGACCATTTCCCAGCTCTCTGAGGTTTCTGATTCAGCAGCACTTGGAGCTCCTTCACACTCTGCAGGAACGTGTGCTCAAGTGCCAATGGCAAGGCATCATGGGGGATGTGTTTATGAGGCTCACAAGCAAAGAGGTAAAGCACAGAGACTGAATTGAATGTCTACAATTTTTGGACTATTAACTGTCATTTTATTACAGCAATCCTTCACGATAAAAATATGCACAATTATCAAACTGTGCTAGGGAAGCTGTTCTCCTTTTTACCTGAAACTGATTTGATCAAATAAAACTAGACTTTCATTTTTTGTGATTTTAAGTCTGAAAATTATGCACTTATTTAGACATACTGTGGTAGCATTTTACTGGGCCTTAAACATGTTGACATATGACATCTACAGGCAAGTAAACAAAACCCAGCCAGCTTTAACACCTGCACAAGTGAAGTGCAGTTACATATTCATTTTTACCTTTCAGGCTTTGATCCATTCCAGCTTTAAATAACTTCACTTCTTTTTAGATATAACCATTTCTTTTTGTAAATTTTGGCTGCTGTAGACACATTATCTAAGTAGTCTTACAGTATAATGACATACAGTACACCACAACCAAAGTCCAAGACTCCAAATAATCATATAGTTGAATTAATACATTTTTTTATCTTAAAATATACAGAAATATACAAGTAGGATGTATCTGCTATATCTGTGGTCATTACACAACAATCTGCACCTCCTGTTTGCTAACTTATACATCTAAAAATTGCCACCCACAATGTACAGTTCTGTTCCAGACAGTTAATGTGGCAGGGTCAGAAAGCTCGGTCTTGTGACCCACCATTTATAATGAATCTGAATCGCTTTGGCTGCCATGACGGACATTAAATCAAATGCCAAATTCCAGTGGAGCCATATTGAGAGCTGGAATACAGATTTCATATGGAAACTAAAGTGGTTCTTGTTAACTGATTACAAAAAGGATCCCAGTGGTTAGATGACAAAATGTATAACTCTGGGAAAGACGGGACAGCCCTCAGGGTGTAAAGACACTGGTTGTTGATGCTTCTGTAATGTTTTCATACAATAATAAAACTAACAGCTAAACTTTTGAAAGAACTTTAGGACCTCCTTTTACATCTAGAAAGATTTGTAGGCAGACAGAACTATGAATTTATTATGCCAGAACAATAATGTCAGTGTTTTTCAAGAGATGTTTGAATATAAGGTGTGAAGAAGAAACAGTGGCAACTTAATCCCAAGGAACGCAGAGAATAAGAAACTCACCATGACAGTTTCCCTCTTTGTCCTCTTTCAGAATGATTTCCTGGACTTTTATGTTTCCTACCTGAAGGAGCTTCCAGACTGTCTGTCGGTTGTCACCATGCTTTCCTCCAGCTCCATGAAATCCTCTGCCTTCTTGGAGGTAACAAAAAAGGAAATTATACACTTTCAGGAACTATGAGATAAGAAGTTGTGTAATATCAAACAGCTTGATCTTTCATGAACTATGACACAATTCTAATGTGATTAAAAAAGTTGAAATGTATCCTAGTATAATCAACCCCAGCATCCCTGTTATTCTAAAGGTGTTGTTTAACCGCAGGAACTTTACCCCAGAACTAGGGACTTTACCCCTGAACTGCGTGCGTTTCGACCGGGGGTAGATAATCTCCCCCCTGATAAGCCCCTGCTTGGGGAGTAGTACTTTTCAAAGGTCCTGGGACTTTCGGTTGAACATAACGGTGTTTGTGGAGTTTACACAGTTGTCGAAACACAGAGGGAGTTCCTGGGAATGCATACCAGTTTAGTTTTTTATTAAAATTTCAAAATATTATTTAATATCATTTTTTTTTTCTCCAAACGTCACTGGCCTGATTTGGACTTCAGCCCGAGGTCGAAACGCAGACAACAATGGGGGCACAGGAACCTTTTAGTTCCACGGAAAGTAGTTCTGGGGGCTAAAAGACCCCGGAACTCTTGGTCAAAATGCACCTTATGAAAACTCTGAGGAATCAAAACAGTCATCAAGTGGTCAAAAGAGGTCATTAAAAGTCCTGTTTGTGAACCAAAGTAACAGAAACTGCTGTATACAGCCACCCTCCTTTGGTCTGCTGTACTAACTTATTTTTTTTCTTCCACTGTATTTGGCTGACATGACTATTGACTGTGATTCCCTGTGCGTCTATAAGAGCGATATAACAGGTGATGAATCCAAACCCTCTCTCTACACTTTGCTGCTTCAGCCGGTTCAGAGGATCCCTGAATACCTTCTGCTACTGCAGGTTAGATTTATACACACATTTTAATTAAAATAGATACATATTTCTATTAAAAAGCTTACCTATTGAATGTCATACACTGTCAATTCAAATACAATATCCCTGCTGAACAAGATATTCACAGGTTCATAGAGCTGAATCACAGAAAATTGCTTAATATCATGTTTATGCAGATGACTCTGAACCGAGCATCTGCAAAAAAAAAAATATGTGAACATGAATAATTAATATGTGAGTGTATTTTTTGCAGGGCCTGCTGAGGCAGACAGATGCAGAGCACCCAGACTATTACCTGCTGCTGGTGTGCATCCAGCAGTTCAGGTCCTTCACGGCTCAGTACCACCACCTGCTCCAGCACAACCAAGAGCTTCTGCTGCACAACCGCAAGGAGATGAAGAGGTCAGGGATAACACTTTACAAAAAATAAATTACAAGTATGCCTAACAGGTTGATCATGAAGTACTCTGACAGTTTGAGCCGTAGTGAGGTAAAGTAGTGTTCTGGGTCACCTGCAGGTCTTCCATGAAACAGCTGTTCAAGACAGTCGAAACTGGGATTCAAGCTAACCACATTGGCTCACCGTACCCTTGCAGCAGCTCAATGCTGTGAGTTTTTTTTTTTAAACGTATTGGATGCTAGGAAAGTAGCATATAATCAGCTTTTTGGTAATTTGTGCTTAGGTGGCATCAGCGTTAATGAATTTGCTGACATGAATCATCTATTCCCAACAGAGAACAAGCAAACCAGGTGAAACAGAGCAAGCAGCGACTTCTGGATCAGATCCATTCTCATCGTTTCCAAGCTTGGGAGCGGGAACAGAATTCAGAATCTCATTGTTATGACACAGATTGGGTCCCTCAGCTCCAGTTCTTCAGCCCCAATGTGGAATCAAGGAACCACAAACCAACAGGTCTTTTTTTAATTTTGCGAGAGATGATCTTTCTCTTGTTTCTGGTTGATTAGACCTTCCACTCTGGGCATCCACAAGAGTGCTATGATAGTTATCAGGCAAAGCAGTATTCTTCTAGAAGAGCTTATTGTATAGCCAAACAGTACTAGTGTCCAGAGTATGCGTCTGAGTCCGGTTATATAATTCTAAGACCCATGTGTCCATCCATTTTCATCTGCTCCTCCAGGGTTGGGACATACCTTTCCCCAACAACGGATGGGATGTTTAACCCCTCCAGCACTCTAGATGTGTCCTAGGGTCTCCTCCCAGTTGGACGTGCTAAGAAAACCTCAAAAGGGAGGCATCCTAGTGAGATGCCTGAATAACCTCCAATTGCTGCTTTTGATGCAGAGTAGTGTAGTAGTTCATATTAAGTACTTTGTTTGAAGCCAGACATTTTGAGTAGCTTGTATGAATGTTTCCTACTCAAGGGTACAGCAGGGTGATTGACAGCTGAGATAGTGGTTTAACACTGGTCCGCACAGGTTGAGAAAACCCTGGCTACTGTATGCTTAAGTCTGACTCCCAGTAAAATCAGAGATTATGGAGCAAATTTTGAGTACCCAAATTAAATTGTAATCCACAGTCCAAAGCACAGGCCTCAAAGCCTTGGGTAATCAAACTTAGAACATGCTGCATCATCACTCAGGTTCCTATCCAATGTCATATCTATTGGCTTCAGAGCCCTTTTGCTATAACTTAGTGTTGCCTCTTCATGGTGTCACTATTGCCTTATCTTTCAACAACTCATCCTTTGGCTTTCAGGTCTGGGCAGTATCCCAGAGAGTGAAGGATCTGAGGGGTCCGTGCAGTGCCAGCATCATCTGCCTTCCAGACCAGCAGATTTCCATCAGATTCAACCAGGCTCTGCTCTGGCAGATGCCCTCGGAGAGTTCCTTCTTCCTCCAGACACACCGGGGATGGAGAGCCTTTATGAAGAAGAAGGAGGCTCTCTTCATGATGTCTCCATGTTTGACCGCTGCTCCTCAGCTTCTTCAGATTCCTCCATTGACATCGCCTTTGTGAAATGCCCCAAAGGCCCCTCAGCATCGCATCACGCAATGGCTGCAAATGTGTCCACGACCAGGGATGTCTTTGGCTACAATGGTAGCCAAGGGAATGGTTACAACAAAATACCCAACAGAGGTTGTGTGTCTCCAGATGAAGCTGTAATGATGCGGCACAATCAGCATCGCCCCCTTCAGGCTAGCCAGCGTAAGAGCAAGGTGGGATTGATTTTGCTTAGGTGCAACGATTCTCAGGCAGTTCATACATGTTTAAAAATCAACATGTGCATCTTCTTTGCTGAATAGTCACTGAATGGCCTGCAGATGGACGCAACAGTGAGTCTGGATGGCGGTCATCTGTCAGACCATCTCCACAGGGTTGGACTGGGAAGCCATGCCAAGCTGGAGCGCCAAGGAAGCAAAGGCAGCAAAGGATGCTCCACCCCATCTCGCAAGCTCCAGAGCCCCATGGGGAACAGAGCTGAGGCAGAAAAACAGCACGATGATCTTCAGGGGATGCTCAGTATTGTAGGTTTTAACACAAATGTAAATAAAAGCTATATAATCTTTGCATTACATTTTCCTGCAGTTTAACCTCTGTAGCATTTTGATTGACACACTGTCTTACCCAGAGTGATTGGTATCTATTTTTCCTCACTTTCTTTTTCAACCTAAATAGCAAAATAAAACCGAATAATACTCTTGATGCTTTCTATAGTGTAGACCACCATGGTGGTCTTAGGACCAAACCATGATGAATGAATAGAATAAAAGCAGTACTGTGTTCAACCTCACCAGGACTCTGGATTTCAGTCATGGGGGGAGGATGCAAAGTGGAGAGGCGGGGCAGAGGAGAATAACCACACCCCCTTCAGCGAGAGGAGCCGGAAGCAGGACAAAGGAGGGTTCAGAAGTTCATTTAAGAAACTCTTCAAGAAGAAGTAAGAATACAATTGTAACATGAAAACATGCTTATGAATAGAGTGATGCTGAAGCTGTTATTCTGATGGATCAGTAAAGCTACTCAAAACACTTCTGCCGTCTAAGGCAGCACATTTTCCCAAAAAGTTTTATGCCAATGCTCTAAAGCTGAGGTGGGTAATTTGGAGAACTAAGCTAGGTTTGAAGTATTTAATTCAACAGAAGAGGAAAGAAGTACAAGGCATCAGATATCTATTTATCAAAAAAATCCTTATTTGCTTTTGTGCATTGCCTTTACACTGCTTGGCAGTACCTGCATCCAAATGGACTTGAAGCACTTTGTCACTCTTACTGATCTTGTTTCCTCTTGTCTAGATCTTTGCTTGTGTTCTTGTTCTTGTATGTACGTCACTTTGGATAAAAGCGTCTGCTAAATGACATTGTAACATTGTAACATCTTACTAACTGTATACAAAAACATCTTCTCTGCTGTGTTACTAACTTGTTGAAGACTCAGCTCATGCACTGTGGGTGCACAGGCAACATTATTTAGGTAGGCAGGTAGCTGGCAGGTTAGCCATCCAATAATTTCAATCTGTCTGTATAAAACAAAAAATCTGCCATGTTACAGGCTTGAAACAGCAACAGATACTTTTTTTTCTTAAATAAATTGCCTAACTGTCCTTAATTTTCAGAAATACCTACTTTGAGTTATTACAACAATTCTTCATAAATGGAAGCTGTAAATGTACCCCTCTTTTTTTTTTTTTACAGGAGCAGTGATGAGAAGAAAGACAAAGGTGGTGAGAAATCAGTAGACAACCAAAACAACAGTGAACCTGAGACATCAGGGAAAAATCCCAAACTGGTACATCTTGAGATAAACCGTGGCACAGCTGTATGAGCCTCACACAAACACTGTCGCAAACTGATCAAATGTTAAAGTGAAACACATGCAGTATCAGTGCAACACAAGGCACACTGACTACTGTTATATGCTGTACAGGTATAATCCGTTTAGCTAAGCTCTCTTTACTCTACTTATATCCAAGCAAGAAGCTTTGAATTTTTTTTTAAACGTTTAAGTTCAATGTGAGGGAACATGCTAAGCATGGCTTTTGATGCCAATTTGAGCATGACAGCTGTAAAATTGGAGTTCCTGGAAGAACAAATTAAAAAATGAGGATGTGATTACAAACTTGACCACTAGATGGAGTTTGACACTGAGTCCTTTAACTTTCAGACGGCTCTATAGTTGCCTTCTGTTTCTATAATTGTATCTGAAGACTGAATCAACCATCCTCTCTTTCCTTTCTTGTTAAGTAATGTTTGCATAAAATGTGTGCAAAACTCATTGATACCTTCTTTATCTTCAGGGACAGTAGACAGTGGACAACTATCTATTCATCTTCTTAATGACATCAACCCTAAAAAAGTGATTGTTTTGTATATTATTTACTCAGGAGATCATTTATTAAACTGCTCTTTGTGTGTGTTTGTAGAGGTTCAACATTTTGCTTTTAGGAAAGTCAGTTATTCTACGCATCGAACAGAGTTATTTTGTAAAGAGGTGAATGTGTCAATCAAGAGACAGAAGAAATGCTCAATAAAGGTCCACGTTGAAAGAAATAAAAGCTTCTCAGCTGCTTTTCTGTTGATGAAATATAACTCATCTATAATGATAATAATTATAATAACACATTTTATTTAGAAGTGCCTTTCAAAACACTCAAGGTCACTTTACAGACAGAATAAAACACAATAAATAAAAACAACGTGATAAAATAAATGAAAACAAGCAGAGTTACACCAAGTTAAAATGAGGCAGTGAAGTTAGACAGGGAATGCAGTTTGAAACAGATGAGTTGGAATTGAACAGGGGTAGTGAGTCAGAGTTTTGGATGTCTGGTGGGAGTGAGTTCCAGAGTTAGGGAGTAGAGCGACTGAAAGCTCTGCTCCCCATGGTGCTGAGACTGGCAGGGGGCACAGAGAGATGGAGGGAGGAGGAAGACCTGAGGGAGCGAGAAGGGGTGACAATGTGGAGGAGGTCAGACAGATACGGGGGGGGGAAGAGGTTGTGGATGGCCTTGAATGTGTACAGGAGGATTTTGAAGTTAATTCTGAGTTTGACCGGGAGCCAGTGAAGCTGCTGGAGGACGGGGGTGATGTGGTGAAAGGAGGGGGTTCTGGTAATGATGCGGGCGGCAGAGTTTTGGACCAGCTGAAGTTTATGGAGGGATTTGTGAGGTACACTGAAGAGGAGTGAATTACAATAATCGATATGGGAAGTGACGAGACTGTGGACCAGGATGGCAGTGGTGTGAGGGGTGAGAGAGGGGCGGAGACGGTTGATGTTGTGGAGATGGAAGTATGCAGACCGGGTTATGTTATTGATATGAGAGTGGAAAGAAAGTGAGCTGTCGAGGATGACACCCAAACGCTTTACCTGTGGGGAGGGGGACACTGTCCATGGTGAGGGAGAAACTGTCGGCTTTGGATAAGGTAGATCCCCATTGGTTGCTCTGGAGCACACATATTGAAATTAACTTGGCTTCTGATTAAATGTTATCTTTGTAACCTACTCATTAAGATGACAGAGCGCAAATCATATTGCACAAATAATTGAAAGCTTAATATAGACTCTGCATCATTGAACTAGCTTGTAACTTATTCACATGAAGCAGTCTGCTGATAATAAAGTGAGTTGATATTTTTGGTCCTATTTAAAGCTCAAGTTTTATTGCTGGCTTTGAAACACACAAATGATGCTTCTTCATTACCTACAAAACCAAAGGAGACCATCAGCAGCAAGATACATTTTTCTATATAGTAATTTTTACATCTGAAACCACTACCGCAGGGTAAGGGTCAGATGATATTAACAGCTTTAACAGCCTTTGCTCACATTTTCCACGGTTAGTGGCAGACTTGACTGTTACAAGACAACAGGATGAGTTGTTCTGTCAGAAAATACTATTGAAACATGTACGGGGAAAGACTGAAACCATAACCATACACCACATCACACCCATCCTGCAACAGCTCCACTGGCTCCCCATCACAGAACGGATCAACTACAATATACTTCACCTCACCTTCAAATCTCTCTGACCTCTTCCATACTGCCACACCCGTCCACACCCTCAGATCCTCCTCCTCCATCCATTTCACTGTCCCCCCTGCTCGCCTTGTTACCATGGGGAGCAGAGCCTTCAGCCGCTCTGCCCCCCAGCTCTGGGACTCTCTCCCACCTGACCTCCGTAACACTGACTCACTCCCACATTTTAAATCCAAACTCAAAACTCATCTGTTTAAACTGGCTTACTCCATCTGACCACAACTCCTCTGTCCCTTCACTTAAAACTTTTTAAATTGTATTTTATTACTGTTTGTTATTTAAACTCTGTTTGTTATTTAAACTCTGTTTGTTTTAATAATGTAAGGTGACCTTGAGTATCAAAAAAGGCGCCTATAAATAAAATGCATTATTATTATTATTATATTTGTTGAGCGTCTTCACATGTTAGCACTTGATATATAGGATATTCACATAGTCCAGCACAGACAGCACAGTTTTTGAGTCTTTCAGTCTCTGCTATAAAAAGCTCAACACATTTGTCTTGTGAAATGATAAATGCTTCACTCTTAATTAGCCATATTTGATAAACATAAAAATACTTTGAGGCCATAATGGACATTTCTAAAGTTTAAGGAATTCTTTGCAAAAGGTATTGGTCACTACTAGTCCAGGTCAGATTATTAAACCATTATACAAACTATTACATTTCAAGATGTCCTCCATAAGAAATAACCAACTCGAGAAACCAAATGGTTGATATCCTTCTTTTTAATGTGTTAACCTGTCATCTCATAAATCTGTTACACTTCTGAACCAAAATATAGGCAATTATACAGTATGTAAAACAAACCCATTTTTATTTTACAATATATACATTTCATAACGTGTGCATTGCATTATGAAAACAAAAGACAAAGGTGATGTAATTGTGACAGAACAGAGGAGACTTGTTTTGTATCATTGTGTAGACCTGGGCTAAAACAGCTTCTGCAAAGAGGGTTTACTTAGTCAGGATGGAGCACTAGAATGATCAACTTCACCACATGCAGACATGGAGAAAGATCTCAATGCCAATTTAGTCATGTTTAATCATGTGCCTGTCAACATCTGGTGCTCACATCAACTGAGAACAATCACTATGATCGATTTTTCCACATGTGATTTGACTTGGAAGTAGTTCAGATAAAAAGAAAATCAGCAAAACCACGATGGAAGGCCATGTTGGCACCTGCTTTAGAGAACAGTATAATCTGGAGTTGATGATAAAAGACATGTTTGAACGCATATTTTATCCTTCAGAAATGTTCTTTGTAATTCTGCTAAGATACAATGTCTGAAAATGTAAAGAAAATAAAAGGCTCTAAGTAGACTGGTGAAAAAAACGTGAAACTTGAGGCCATTTTTAAAACAATCTGTGATGGACTTTGACTTCATTTTAAGTGTTTTAGTATCTAGCTGAAAGTGTTTTGGTCATTTATGAACAGTAAGACAGAACAAAGACATTTGAACTCATCTCTGAGAACATTTTTGTTTAGTATTAACCTTTAACGATGTTCATAGATGTCAGCTTTTTCATCAAGGACTTGACACGAGGTAGACTATCTAAACTTGGCCGATAAAATTTACAACAACATAATTTGGCGTTACATTTAAAAACTTCAAATTTATGTCATCTGACATCAACCAAGCTGTAATTGTCAAAAACTGAGGATACATTCACCCATAAAAGTATGAACTGGTAACATGTTTTGCAATGCATGATATGATGACCAATTAGGTCGCTAAAAATCAATAAATTCAAATGAACTGAGCCAATGTATGACACCTTTTAATTAGGTTAATGGCTGCTGATTTCAAGCTTCGGTTAGAACTTATGTTTGACATTGAAAGAACGATTTCTTGAGAGAATATTCTTTTCATACAGCCTCATAATGTGAATACAACTTAGTTGCAGCCCTCAATCTATGACACAGCCTAAAAACACATTGGCTACAAGCACATTGCTCAGCAGGAGTGTGGCTAAATCACTTATCAGGGGTAGTGATTTCACTGAAAAGGCAATTTAAAAAATGCTAAAAATACATTGTTTGCTTTTGTTTTTAAAGGCTTTTTAAGGTCTAAGGTTACTGGTTCAATTTTATAAATGTGATACTGCAACATTCACCGAGCTACAGTTTGACACATTTTTGCCTGACTCAAGCGAGTTTGTGACCTGGACATGGCTCAGCTCCAGCTGTTGCAGAGCAGTTCAACTTGTTTGGCTGATTAATGGCGATAACAAGTCAAAAAAAAGGGCACCACATTGGGGAATTTTCCACTCCATACTTACTACATGGCAATTAAGTTCAAGTCTAATGTTGTTCAAATTTATAAAATTTGTTTTCCAGGTGCAAAGTGTGGGGATACTAAAAAATAAAAGTGTGCACAAGAAAAGAGACTAATATTTGATATCCTCACACTGGATTCAAACTCTTTACATTTAACAAGACTAATTGAATTACTTGCAGTTAAGTATCAGGAGCTGAAATCTAGTGGGAGGATGTCTATCTCAATAACTAACACCCATGAGACCCTTATGAAACAGTGTAAAGTGGCAATGGTAGGTTTACTGTCACCGAATGTTGGGAGAGAGGACATGCTGCAATGTTGAGTGTGAGAAAAAAAGGTGTAATGTTTTACAAAGTGGAAAGTAATCAGATTGAATTGAATAAAGTTTTGATAAAGAGTAACTAGGAACATGAAGCTGTTACATTCTTTCCCCCAACATGGCAACATGTTCCTTTAAAAACCACCTCAGTAACATATAGCAACATGGCTGAAATGTTTAAATTCACAGAATCATTTTTCATTCACTCCAAAGGTAAACTTTGAGAAAATAGACAAATGAGGAATTGATATCTCAATTCAACATTTCAGCCCTGTATTTGACATATATATATTTTCACTGTTCAGCTAAACTAGTGTTCTCGTCCTCTTTTACCAACCTCTTGTGTCACAGCTTGTAAAGACTGGTAGTGTACTGCCACATGTAGACTCTCCTACACACCACAGAGTGCACATTGACATGCATGAAGTGATCTCTCATACAGATATAGGCTTTAAAAAAGTCACAGCAACAAAGGCTGAAGTTAAAAACTTCCCCAAATATGACTTAAATGAATGAAAAACTTCGACTTGCACAGAAATTTAATTAGCCGCCACGTTTCTTTGCTAGCTTAATTGTCTATTAGCGTTCAAAGCTCAATTTTGTCATAGAAGGTTCTTTTTTGAGAGAGCTGAAACATAGAAACAGTCTTCTGTTCCTTTCAGAAGCTAAATGGGTAGCTAATATTTTACTAGCTAATCCTACCTCATTGTTATAGATAGACAATCCAAGCTAAACAAGCTGTTTTGCTAGCATTAGGCAACTGGGACTTATCTAAGACTTTACAGATGTTTAATACTAACAAAAAATGTTGCATTGAGAATTTTTCCAGCATAGTAGTATTTGATTCACATAAGAATCCCAAATCTTGTTTTCACTTCTCCATATAGAAAATATGCTTTTTTGTTTGGAGGCTAGTAGCACAGAAGCTAGCTAGGAATGAGAGCCAGGCTTTTGGTTCTTTTTGTACTCTGAAAGGTTGATACATTGCATATTGCCTACATGTTATCGTTTCCTAGATTGATAGGTCTTTGTCAAGCACAAATTGAATATAGTTTGAAGCAATTAAATCATCTTCTCTGGATAACCATGTGAAATGGGGTTTCTGCCACTGATTATAAACTGTTTTCTAGTGTCAAAAGTCATTTTATAGAGTTACTTTAACAGAATATATCCTTGTACTTTTATATACCAGCCATGTAGAAGTGGGAGATGTTAAATAAAATGCCAGAAATGATCCCTCAAAACTAAAATAAACCGGGTCCTCTGGATAAACATAAATAATTCTCTTTCTGTGTAAATCTTGATTTTTTGGGGGGGGCTCAAGCAAAAACATGACTGTCACTTGTTAAAGACCAGATCTGTACATGATGCACTTGTATGTGCATATTCTAAGTCTACGCATACACACATACACACGAACATTGTGCATACACACAAGGTCATATATTATAATGACATCACATTTGTTTGTCTAATACCTTTTTCTTTGTGCAAATTTTTAAACACCAGTGGTTCAATAAAAATAAAGAAAAAAAAAATGGGGGAAAAAAGCGTTCTGATTAAAACAGCATTTAAAAATAAAAGGAGGGTGTCAAAGAGTGAGTGAAAACTTAAAAGAATACAGCTTGTAATATCTGCAGCCCAGACGACTGTTGCTGTGGTGCAGACAAGCAGGAGGTTTTTTGGGTGAGTCATGCTAAGGGGAAAATGACCAATCAGTGCTGCTTGCTGTGTTTACTCAAGCCAACCCTGAGCTCCAGAATGTAGTATCACATTACTAAAGCTGTCCACCTGAGGAGACTGCAGGGCGCTTCCTGATTATCCTCACATGACCACAGAAGCAGGAAGTGAATTTACTGCCCTGTCACTCCTCCGCACCAGTCTCTGTCTGCCTGTCTGTCTGTCTGTCTGTCTCCACAGTTCTACAGAACAACTATACATACACCTATCTACATGACCAATCTTCTTAGTGTTCGTCTGTCAAAAAATACTACATTTATATTTACAACAATTAAATAGAGGTCAATTAAGCACTTGTGTGGTGTGGTGACGGGTATCGGAATTTGATGCTAGCAGAAGTGGCAAAGCTTTTTTAGTCTCTTTTTTTATCCTTTTTTAAAAAACAAAAAACAAATAAAACAGGTGAGCCATCCTGGTTGTTAAAGTTACATCATGCCACAATAAATAAAGGTGTAGTTTAAAAAAAAAAGGGGGGAGAGAAGGGAAGAGAGAAGGGAGACAGAGGAAGAAAAGATGAAGGACTAAGAGTTTTTCTGTGCAAGATGGCTCTTCTGTGAGGCTTAGCGCAGGTAGCAGTAGCAGTAGTAGTTGTAGTATGTGTACAAGTAGTAGTAGAAGTAGTGTTGAAGTCAGACTTCTATGCTGGATGTAGATTTTTTTTCCCAGTGTGCAGTGTGCAGGGGAGGGTATCAAGGAAGATTCTGGGTACAGACCAGCAGTTTCAAACCTCACTGTGTCAGAAAAGTGTCAACAACCCGCTGCTCTACTACAACACACTCAGCTAGTGTAACACATGTAACACTGTGGTTTACTCAAACTTCTGCAACTGGGAACCCACATCAGCACCCACGAACAGCTCCCTCCTCTCCTGGTCACGCGACCCCAAAGGAGGCTGGGTGAGTTAGTGGTGGAGTTAAACTGAGTGCGTCTCCCAGTTGCTCTCTCCCCTGTTTGCATTAGTGGTAGGCTGTTTAGAGAGTATTTTCATGTGCATGTGTGTTGATCTGTGTTGTGAGTCTCAGTAGCTGTTCTCGTGGCCTGCCAGGATGTAGAGGTTGCTGTGGGCTGTGGGGTTGTCCGTCGGCCTGCTCTCCAGCACCACCACTCTGCAAGACAAACACACACACGCACACGCACATGCACACTCACACACACACACACACACACACACACACACACACACACACACACACACACACACACACACACACACAAAGCCAAAGACACAAGCATACACAACATCAGGTTTAGTTTCATAGAAAGGTCACAAATCACTTTTTTCCCCCTTTAAATCCCAGACAAACGAACAGCACAGCCTGATTTGTTATGGTGTTAGTTTTTCTGATGAAAATAGATACGTTAATGGAGGATTAAAAGTGTTAAGACCCAGAATTTATAGAGCAATGTGTATAAACAGCCAGCAACCTGCACAGGATACAGTTGGGCCCTGTAAAAGCTGTGTTATTTGGAAAAGAGCAGCAGAAGAGATGACTTTCTTTGACACTTTTAAAAGTATGCTGTTTACCCTGAGGAAGGTTAGAAAGCTGTTAATACTGTTTTGGCAGAAAACCATTTGCTTAGACATTCAACTATTGTACCTCAAAGGAACCCAGCTGTTAAGTTATGACACAACAGACACAAAAACTGTTTCAAAACAGCCATATTTTTTGCAAGTTTTTCCAATCCCTTATATGAAGCTGCATGCTTTTTGCTTATAGTGTTAACACACAGCCCAAGATTATTATGGTGTCTATGCAGTGATGACTTAACAGCTTAAATCCCCCAAATCTTTGCTGAGATTTTTTGCAAACACACAATATCTCCCTCTCTCTAAAGGTCTTTTGTCATCTGGCGTCAAGCAGATCCACAGAGTCCCGACAGATAGAGGCAGTGTATCAGTGAGCAGTGAGTCTACCTGGGCACAGTGAGGCCTCTTTCCTCAACCTCTGGATCCGTACCGTCAGCACTTCTTCAGTGATGGGACATCAGAGAGGGTGTTAACAGGGACCTATATGTACTGTATGTGTATGTGTGATGTATAAGAAGTGAGGGGCAGGTGTGTGTATGTTTTTCTCACCTGTCTGATCCCAGTAGTCTAAAGATGCGTGTGCTGTCAGAGATCTCCTGGGTGATCTGATGAAAGCATATCGAGGAGAGGAAAACAGACAAAGAAGCACAGACTAAAGGTTAGAGACTGTCAGGAGGAATCAAGCCAAATATCTTAATATATGATGAAGAACTTTATTTATTTATTGTAATGTGGTCAAAGACAAACAGAGTGACTAAAGGCTGGTTGATACTTCTGCGTCGCCCCTACGCAGCAGGGGCTGGCGCAGACATGAGCACCACATACGTGTGCGTTGATGTGTCTGTGTCGCGCAGCAGTTCTCCTCCTAAACGCTTGAGGGCAGTGCGGTCTCTCTGATAGCCGGTCGCCTGCTTCCGGCCCCGCTATGATCTCTGTTCAGTTTTCCTCAGCGATTCAGAGCTTGTTATGTTAATCTACAGCTGATACATGTTGCTGTTTATCATGCAGACATGATTACATGAAGAATAGAGAGGAGATGAAATACACAGCCGATGATCAGGGATCCCGGAAGTGCTGTAAATGCGTGAAATACAATGCCGCCAAGTGGACCAATCACGGGCTTGCGGTCTGCGTCGATTCTACACGTAGTTACATTTTGGAAGAGGTGCAGCTACGTGCGTAGGCCTTTGCGTAGGTACAGGAGCTACGCGGACGCAATGCCGTCGATTCGGCGCAGAAGTATAAATCAGCCTCGAGTGTCAGTCTCACCTCATTGGTCTTGAAACTCCGTCCCTGCATGCCATGCCTCCAGAAGGCTAGTACACTGTCTTGGAGACAAACTGCAAAAGAACAGGTTGAAACAATATCACACATTATCACTCTGAAACAGAAATAAGCTTGTACTGTAAGAATCAGTTAGAAGATAAGCATTTCAATTTATTAAAAATAAATGTAGTTTTCATCATTCTGTTGATTCAAATAATCATCCAAGCTCTTTCAGTTCTCTTTATTTCTTACCTGTTGCTTCGATCTGGAAGTTAAAGGTGAGCTCGGCTGACAACTTCCTGCTGGATTTCAACCTGCCCTGAAGGTTCACTATCTTTATACACCCTGTCGAGACAAAGAAAGCAGCTGAGTGTGACCTCAGTGAAGCAAATAACTCTTCAGTTCAACCTGAGGGTTGAAGCTGCAAATTGCAAACACACAGACATTACTCACTGTCGAGGCAGACTAGAATAGTATCTCTCTCTAGCTGGGTGACGTGGATCACGCACGTCTGTGGTGTGTCTGCAGAGAGGAAGATAAAAACAGTGTCAGTAATGTACACAACAAGTGTTGTCACTTTGACAGAAAAAGAATTGACCACGCTTGTTTCACCTGCTTCTGTGAACCAGGAGGAGGTAGAGTTGGGGTTGACCGTGCCAAACCGGACCACCTGGTTGAGTTCTGTGCCTTTACTGACGGCCACACAGATCAGAGGGTAGGTCTGCTCTGGGACCACCAACATCTCAAAGACCTCCAGCGGGCACGGCAATGGAAAGTCGATGTTCTGTCAAGGAGATTAAGAGAGGATAGGTAAGAGGGTGAGCTTGTTATCTCAGAGAATCTTAGAAATGGAATAAATCTGTATTTTCTGCCACAAAAATCGACATCTTAATTGCTTCAGACAGAAATAAAAAATATACACACATTTTCAAAAAATATTCAGGACAGAAATCTTTCCAAAGAACACAGCAAATGAGTGCAGGAGCTGGTACTTTAGTGGAATACTCTACTTGCAGACATATTAATGGTTTTAGTACATGTTCAAACAGCCTTAAAATGCTTTTGGGCTACTTCCTTACACTGTCAAAACTCTCAGACCATGAAACACAAACATGACATTTCAAAGCACAAGCACTGACCTTAATGAGCATGAACTTTTGCATGGACTCCACCCACTCCAACAGCATGACACTGGACTGAAAGGCTGCACAAAGGTACTTATGGCCTGTGTACGGGTTTCGAACTGCAGGGAAACAACATCAGCCGTCAGAAAATCATTTTAACCAGTATAACAAAAAGTATATCTAAATCTGACTACCAACCCCAGCTTTAATATTACAAACATACTTCATAAGTTTCAATAGGTTCTTGCAGCTTAACACCAAAATAAATAAAAAATCCTGTCTTCATAACACTTACCTACGCAGCACTTTTGGCAACCTTTAGTGTCTGGAATTTTATTGGACACAGCAAACTTCCTATAACCAGAAATGAAAAGAAATCCATGTCAATGAAAAAGAAGGCTCTCTCTGTAAAGAGGTAAACACCATGCGCATAAGTTATTTCAACTGACATGAAGTTCTGTTGTCTTTAAAAATGTATTCAGAGTTGCTTTGACTAAAGACAAGTAACTTGAAGTGGAGGATTACATTTCAGTTTATCGAAAGATAACAAACTTGTGTTACATGCAGATGTTAGACTTCCAGGTCAGAGTCTTACCTGGGAATCATCTTATCAGGCAGCTTGTGTGTGGGAATGGCTACTGGTAACTTCTGTAACTGTCTGGCCTGTTCGAACAGGCCGCCCAGACTATGAGAGTACAGCTGAGAGGCTTTTCCTGGGATGAAACAGAAAGAAATTAGAATAGACGGAAAAAAAGAAGTCCAAATGTGGTGTGCAGATACACCATTCATAAACCTGTGTCAAGGACAAAAGCAACCATTTCTACAGTTAACGGACAGACGTGTTATTACTCACCAGATATGGAAAGAAGACAGTTGTTCATGACATATAGCCAGGTACACCGCCGAGGGAAGATCTGCAGACAGGTAACAAGATGGAGACACAAGAGAGACCATAACACAACTTCCTTCATGTATTTTCTGCAGGTTTACAGATGTATAACATATAGTAGTAAGTAACAACAAACAGTGCATTATAACCTATAACCACCATGTTGATACTATAGAGTAGAACGGGGTTGGTTGTCACACGAGTTGGTTGGCACGCTCGTTATATCTCGCCACCAGAGGGCACTGTCTCTCAAATTGGGGTATGGACATTTCTAGAATTAGGATCAGAGCTCACCTACAGCTCACCTAGTCTTCTCTGGAATAAGACGGCTGAACTTGAGGTGAGAGGACTTTTTGTGTTTTTCATGTCAAATTGTAAATCAGCTCCTCAGTATTTTTCTTCTAGGCTTTTAAACGATGGGGTTATAACAAAACAAGTGTTACCCTTACAAAGTGTGAGGGAAAAGCAATAGTTTAGATTTTTATTAGCTAGCTAACTAGTTGTTAGATGGTTGTTAGCCTTGATGCTAGCAAAAAATTCCAGTTGGGGTTGGTCGTCACATTCTCTTTGGGCTTGGTTGTCAAATGTAACAACCAACCCCTATGTTGGCAAAATCATGCATGGTGAAATGAGCTGGAGTGCGCAGACCCTACATTTACCATCACTGTAACTCAGACAGTGACTGCATGTAGCCTAGTTGAATAGGCCATTATTGTTAGGCCTATTTGTTTTGTTCTTTATGTTGTTATATAGGCTGGCCTAAAGATGTGTTTCCTGTTCATGTTCCTTGCTCATTTTATGTTAAAATGCATTAAGTTATGTAGGCCTATCACTTGTCAGTGCAATTAAACTTTCAAATTTAGTTCTGCCTTCTTGCCTTTTTATAAAAGATTTTTCCCATTGAAATACCATTGTGACAACCAACCCCATAGTGTGTGACAACCAACCCCATAGTGTGTGACAACCATCACCGTGATGGGGTTTATTTATTTAATTATCTCTTTGTTAAAATGAGTTGTAAAATGAGAGGGATACACATTTCAAGCCAACACCTTAAGCTTCAATTTAATGTAGGAATGACTATTGAAAGATGTTTTGATGATGAGCAATCATCAAAACATTAAAAAGTGTGACAACCAACCCCGTTCTCCCCTACCTCTTCTATCATCTCTAAATACATGATCTCGTCTCTCACCTGTTCCATGGAAGTTTCATGCAGTTCATTTAGATTTAAAGTGTAGACTCCCTCTTCAGCGCCAAATATCAAATACTGATCTGCAACACACAATAAAACAATGTTTTACCTCATATCAAAAAGGCTGATCTGATTCAAAATGTAACCAACGATAGCATATTTGTTATATTGTACGCTGATGTTAAACACGGTACCTCTGGTGTCAGGATTGATCCAGGATGTTGCGCAGTGGATCTTCAAAGGACATCCATTGAACACCTTTGAGAAACACGCGCCCATCTGCCAATGAGAGGACACAACAGATCAATATGTTGATTATTGATAGTTCTCCAAGGGTTCTTGAAAGTTCAGAGTGAGAGAGTTTGTTTTGCAACAAATATGTCAGGACAACACCACTCAAAAACTGTTTTCATAAGAAGCATAAAAAGACGCTGTAACTTACATGGACTTTGGGTGTCGGGGGGAGCCCATTGCTGATTGGCTTCTAAAACACAAATGAGCACACGCGTGTTGTTAGTCAGTACTGGATTATGAATGGTCCTTGCAAGGTTGACTCTTTTCCCTGTGCATTACAGACTTTGTTGTTGGCGCACCGTGCTTACCGGAATGTCCTTCTTATCTTTCCGTGTGGGGACACTAGGGGGCATAGTGGACTGTCTTTCTGCTGGACTGTCCCTATCTCCACTGTGCGGAGAATTCAGCCCATTACCTACAACGACAGAGACATGACTCAATGTGTGACGGAGAGACGAAGAAAGCATGAGCAAGTGTGACGGACGTAGACAAAGTGTGTGTAAAAAGACTCTGCTGCAGATTACACTGCAAGCACAGTCCACTCACACAGACACTTTCTCACACATATATTTTGATTAGGTGAGTGAAATTGATTCTGCAGATCTGAAGACACAGAGAGTTAAACTTCAACAGTTACAAACAAACTACTGAGGAAGGGAGCAGAGAGGGAGGGAAGGAGGGAGCAGGCTAGCAGGAAGAATACAGAGGATCAAATATAGCCATGAGCGAAGGGGAGGTGTTAATGCACCACATACAGCCTGCCTGACAGATAGTGGCCAGTATTTGCCCTTTTGACTGGTAGGTTGATCCAATAACACTCTGATAAGTAACCAAATCTGCCTGACCTACTCTGACAAAATAAAAGAGTGTGTGTTGGCTGATGTGAAAGCAAATAATCAGACAAAACTCTGCTGCTTTTCCTGATATAACTGGGAGAACAACACTCAGACATTTGTAAACAAACATAGTGCAGCTCCCCAGTACCTGCCTTTTTAGGGGCCTTAAAGGACCATTCAGGTTTATTTTTTTTCTTAATTTTCAGGCAACATAATGCTACTTTTTGACTAAAACTCGCCACTTAATTTTTCTGATTTAAATCCAAATATCACAATAAAAAAAAACAAAAAAAAAAACTGGGTTGCAGACAGTTGAACCCAAATAGCAAAGTAACATTAATTAGTCCTGGCTTAATGTGGGAATCAAAAGGGAGATTTTACACCACTGTGGTTTTCATTCAATGCACTTTTTCTTCAGTGAAAGTGATGAAATCATAAACTAAAATATTATCTAACTGCTAAAAAAAAGGCACAGGGGCAATGATACAGGGATGTATGAAATATGTGAAAGCAGAGCTTCATTCATAACTAATATACTCCATCGTATCATGTCCTATCACCTTCCTGTGTTGTTCTTTAAAGCCAAGACAATGGCTGTTTTCGAAACCGCCTACTACACTAGCAGTATGTACTGATGTGGCCAAAACTCAGTATGTGGTAAGTAGTATGTGAAAAAGTGCAAAATCTGCAGTATGCCAAAACTCCCCGGATGTCTACTGATTCGGGAAAATTTCACAGTATGCATCGGACCAGTCTGCCTCACATAATGTTAATACTGTTTCCCGTAATGCACAGCGCTTTTTCGACGGGGGAACTCAGTTTTTATCTGCTGTGAAAATTATTCAATTCCATATAAACCACTTCCTAACTTTTAAAATCATTAGTGGAAGCTAAAGAAGCAGTTTTGCTATCAGCTTGGCCGTTGTTTACTTCTGCTTTCCGAAACCGGAAATTCAGTGACGTCTGACCCAACATACTGCAACACAGATCCAACAGAACAGTCATACTACATACTAAATTCAAACGCAGTATGTAGTAGGCCATACCTACTGCCTACTACATTAGTAGGTAGTATGTAGCAGGCCGTTTCGAAAACAGACAATGTTTTCTCCTCTTCCTTCTTCCTCCTAGGAAGCAAGGGGGGAGTGGTAGCAGACTACTAGATTTTAATTGGTTGGGTTAAACAACCAATCAGACTTCACAAAAAAAAGATGACACACACTTATATTGATCATGTGCTGATGGACAGAGGGAGCTACAAACAAAAAAATGTGAAAGCGCTGTTATTAACGGACTCATGGAACAAAGAAATCAGACTACGAGGACCGACTAATGGGAGACAACTGGAGGGGACGACAGGGTCTGCGGACACTACCAATCTATCATGTTTGCTGCTCTTACTCTCTTCCTTTTCCTCCTCTTTTTCCTGCTCCTCTTTCACCTCCTTCAGCACCTCCCATGCCTCCTCCAGCTCCTCCTCTGTGTGAGGCGTGTGGAGCCACTCCCAGAAATGTCTAAAGCTCCCATCATCCTCTGGAGCAGAGTTTTCCGCGTCCGTGCGCTTGGGGCTCTCGTTACCTAGGCTGCTGCGGCGGTGGGGCGGAAGCTTCGGGGGTGGGGGCCGCGGGGGGACGTTAGAGGCGGGTTTGGCGGGGCTTGGCGTCTCCGGGACAGGGCAGCGTTTGATGGTACCTCCCCCTCCGCCGTCGTCCTCGCTGTGTGATTGGCTCTCATCCTGTTTTTGTTGCTGTTGGGATGCGCAGAGGGACTTGGGCTGAAAGGAAATACAAACAAGGGAAATGGTGAGATAATTTCTCAATATCTATAGCCATTTAAAAAAAATAAGACTAAATTGTAGTTTGAAATTGATCTCTCAACAACAAGTAACTGACTGTGGCTGAGAGATACACTCAGCCATAAATACCTTGGGAGGAAGTGGAGGCGGGACCTTTGGCCTCATAATAGTGCTGGATTTACTGAAAAGTGAGAAGACAGAAGATTTGAGAGTCTGGTTCATGAAACCCTCAAAAGTGACTCCACAAACATGAAACACATTTGTCAACATGTCAAAAATGAGGCTATAGATTAACTTTTCATTTTACTGCAATTTTCACTTTGATGATAGAGGGCATTATTTCATAATATCACATATTATAGCCCCTGTACTTCTTTTTACACATCCTTGTTAAACCTATACCAGTTTTAAAATGTCTACAGGTTTCTGAAAAATAGTCTTAAACATTTCAATAAAAGAAGTGGAAAGACATTCTGTGTAGCCAGATTAGACTGAATCTGATATTTTATGGAGTGATCAGATGTTACTTTATGTTTTGAAATGACAACTATAGTCATAGCCAGACATTATTTGACAGTGAGACACACACACAGTGGATTAATGTTTTAAACACTATGAACAAAGTGAGATACCTAAACTAGACATCTTTGGGGAAACTACAAACGCAGCAGGAGTAAAGTCTCTGAGGAGGTAGTGCTGAGTCTGCAATAGTGTTGGTTGCTTTCAGCACTTTTGCAAAATTTCAAATTTAAAGAGCTCCACTAAATCATGTTTATGTATATTAATCCGAATATTTTATGAGGTAAAAGTGGAAAAAATTTCCAGAGTTTCAGAGATTCCCCATTTACAACTTTTGAGCACCCCATAAGACCAGCAGACATGCACTTAGTCCTCAGAGACTTTACTCATAATGCCTAATGAACTGCAGATTTATTGAGCCATTTGTTAATGAATGACAGACAAAGAACCGATCCCAGCATACACATTAAAAACTAACAGAGGCTGGAAGCTAGTCTGAGTGAACACAGATATAAAAACACCAATAGAAATGAGTCATTTCAATTGAATGGGGGTGGATGGCAGGTAGTATGGCTTACCCCCTGAATATAACATGTATCAGTGGAACTGAGTAGAAAGTGTGATGGTTTGGGGGGTAGAATACAAACATTGTGTTGGAAAATATGGTGTGGTGATGGTATAACACTAGATGGTATAACACTAGTGTGTGCAGAATATGGGGACAATGGCAAAAAGACACATTTAAAATGAGAGCAATATAATTTGTAGCCTAATGCAGGAACCCTACAGCAACAACTTTAGACATGCGTAAAGAATGGCAGGGGAACTTGATCTGGAACATTTACTGGGCCTGGTTAAATATCTTTTCTGACTTTATCAACAGTAAATACACTTTTTTATTTTTTAACACTGAAAGAGTACAATTTTCTTGTTTTGGTAAACATGCTACTTATCCACTACACTGAGCTAGGGTTGTTCTGAAGTGAACTAATTCCTTTTCGTCCAAACAGAAATCTAATTAATCTAAAGATAAGAAAACACTCTGAAAACCGTGTCAGTGTCAGAGGCTGCGAATAAACCACGTCAAATTGGCTTGCCAAGTGTGAATAACATTAGCAGAGCTAGCACCACCTTGCAGGTTAACGAAGACATGCCTGAACTGGTCACACAATGCTCCAGCTGAGGGGGTATACACCAGTTTGACCCGACAGCCTACATACAACTTTATCCCTATATTCTAGATCAAAATACTGACAAACCGCTACAAGATGCCATCAGTCATCTGTACTTGTTTACATCCAGGTAGTGGAGCATTACAGCATTATGGCAGTTGTCACTTTTTAAAACTACAGCCCCTGTAGGTGGCAGATTGTTGCAGTACAGCTTAGACATCACATATAATCAGAATATGATGTGTACAATGACAGAGCTATTTCTGATTTATATAATCAACTTGTAATTTTTGTGGTGACTAGCAAGGGTGATAGCCTTTCCAAAGTTATATTTGGCACATTTTCTGCCTTTATTGATAGGACAGCTGTAGAGAGACAGGAAATGTGCGGGGTAGAGAGTGGGGGAAGACATGCAGCAAATGGTTGAGGCTGGGAGTCGAACCAGCGACCACTACAATGTGGACTATAGCATCTGTATATGGGGTGCGCTTAGACCGGCAGGCCCGCGGCTCTCCAAGGGTGACAACTTTTATCGTTTAGTCGACTAAACGCGTACATCCCTATATAGTGAGAGCTAGTGTCATTAGGGGAAAATTCTAATGTTGCACTGAAACATTGGCTACCAAACATTTTGAAACCAATCAAATCCCTTCCTGCCGTTCTGCCCTCCTCCTGCGCGTAAATTTCATGTTTGTGTGTTTTTTTAACTTTCACTACGATAATGTTTTGGTGTTTTCTTACCGTTGAGTGAGACATGAGTTGACATAGTGCAAAACACAAACGATGTGCTGAGGACCGGTTTTGAATCAGTCATGGTCATATGGTCGCGAATCAGTGGCGCTCGTGCTTGTGAGTGAGGGCGTCGTTTTGGAGGAGCCCCGAGGGGAGGGGTTAGACGGAGTCCTGAGGAAATGCTACATTCAAATTTATGCTAGCTTTCTGTGGCTACCAACCCTAGCTTTAAGAGGGGATTTATGTGTAATGTCTTTTTGACACTTTGCAACTTTTCACATCTAAAGTGTATTTGGCCATAAAACATTTGATTATTCATCATGTTTGGAGCCAAGGTGAAATATTCTGACTCACGTTACTCTACTTTTGGTTGCAGTCAATGTAACAGTTTAGGTTACTTCTATTTGTTTTTCATTTTGTTGTATATGTGCTGAGTACTAATGTTTTTAAACCGCAGTAGAAAAATATCAAGGAGGAATGTTTTGGCTTGCTGCAGATATTTGGCTTCGACACAATGAGGGATGAGGCCGAACACCAAATATAGATAATAGAGGAGGGAGAGGCCAGAAGGCAGAAGGCACAGACACACACACAAACACACCCTGACACAGCAAGGAGGCACACAGATGGCAATGCAAGCGGAGAAAAAAACAAGACAACAGCAAATAAGACATTCAGGTCATGAGGTTCATTTATCAAAGCATGATATCTATTTAGGCATGAAATACGGGCCAGTGAAGATGGAGTCGCAGTAAGTGCCAACATTTGTTTTTACACTTCTTCTAAATCTTTAACTTATTGGTGTTGAGCCCTATCATAGGCTAAGATGATCCCCTATTCCTGTGCATTGAAGAGGGTACAATGTAGAAACTGCTAAAACAAACAGAACGTTATTTACTGATAGCCTCAAGGTCAGTTGTTTTAGGGTTAGGGGTTACTGTTAGTAGCTATTAGACTTCACACAAGACAGTATTAATGGCATAGAAAACACACCAGCTGTAAACACACACAAAAACACAAGTGGCGTATGTGGCGTGATGGTGGGGTGTGCTGCACAGAGATGCACGGATGAAACTGCAGCAAAGGACAGAAGCCTCCCCCCTTTGCTTCCCTTGTCTTTTCCTCTTTGATATCAGAGAGGAGCGACCGAGGAAAGACAGTCATGGGGGAGAGGCTTCTAGCTCTGAGACTGAGGGAGAGAACTTACTGAGTGTGAGTTTCATCATCATCTGCACCATCATCATCCTCATCCTCATCATCCCCTAAGTGTGCCACATGGCCCCTGGGAGAGGAGGTGAAGATAGGAGGGGAGGAGGAGAAAGGAGAAGAGGAGTTCAGGGGGGGAGAGCATAAGAGGGGGAGAAGTTAGGGGAGAGAGGGAGCAAGCAAAGGGGAGAACAGGAGGAGGTGGAAGAAGGGGGAGGAAGGGGAGGGAGAGCTGAGTGAAGCTCGGTCCACAAACTACCTCTAACCTGAAACAGATCTGGAAGGACTGAACTGATCCAAACTAGAAAGATAGTTTTTTGGGGGAAAAATCAATAAAAGTCCAGTCATTAATACAGACCCTTCTGATTTTAACCGTTCACACCCATACAGTCCTTGCAGATCTACACACACCTCAACAGAAGATCTCTAATCAATCAGCTCACAACAACTTAACCACCACTAATACCCTCCAATTCTCTAATAAAATGTCCCATTATTTCAGACTGGGGTATATTCTATATTTAAAACATGATAATGTTTCAGAAAGACAACTTTATTTCTGATCTAAAACACTTTTAATTCATTGATGATACTTTTTATTAAAGCAAACTTGACCCTTCTTTCATTTCAGGCATATTTCCTCATCTTTAATTCTACAAACACAACAACAAACTAGTATTTTACTTTGTCTCTTTCACAACAGAAGCACTGATCACCCTCACTTGATACCTAAAGTTGCTTATAATCATACATCTAATAATGTTAATACTGCTTTTCAATACTAATTGATCTTCAGTGCTTCTACTCTGCTAAGTTGATCAGTGAAAAATAACATTCTTGCAAAAGTCAAAGTCTTAGAAAGAATAGGGATCCATCTTCAGCTAATAGAAGGAGTAGAGGATTTGCACAGCTATTATTATGACACCAGATGTTACTTGAAAGATTTGAATGTCAAGAAAGTTAGTCCTCCTTTGAAAACTTTCTTGCTTACTCCTTATAGGTAATTAGTAGTGGACGTTAACTTTTTTTAAACATTGATTAAAAATATATTCACTGCACATTTATTCCTTTCAATCTGAATCTTCAATTCTGTAAACTGATCTTATTCTTGAATTCAGATACAGTAGGCTTAAAAAAATGTGCTGTATCCAATCAGGAAGGTAAAGAGGGGACTATCTTTGTCAGATAGTTACTGACCAGACTTTAGCCCTAAAGTAGATCTAAACAAATGTGTATGTTTGATCTTCCTGGGAAATACTGGAGCCTTCGGGTATATCACATCAGAATAAATAACACTGACAGCTAGATAAGAAAAGAACTCTTTCGTCTACTTTTCAAGTGGCTGTTGTGACATTCTACCTCCCCTTGTGATTGCAAAGTAAAATCCATCTCAGTAAATGTGCTCATGAACTGCATTTGATCAAGGTCTGTTAATCCTGACTGACTGTCCCACATTTTGCAAACAGGGAACATTATTATGTAATCTCAAAGACTTAAATAAGATCACTGTTTTATACTCTAATGCCACTACTACTACTACATCTGCCCACCTAAAGAGGTTAAGAGGGAAGCAAAGCCTTACAGAATAGAAGACTTGTGATCTACTGTTAATATCTACATTGATTAAGTACACACTGGGGATTTGCAAGGAAAATAATTACACATTTAGGTTCTGCAAAGGGATGCTAAGAGCACCTTGAGACCCTCAGTGGTTATTATACTCTGTCTTTTTGATTGATGACAATTATATTTTGAAACACATGTGCTGTATCAGATTATCTCACAGGAAATAGCAAAGCACAAGGATGTGATCATCGATTCCTTCAAGCAAGGAAGAAGAAAATCTCCTGACACTTTCCAGTTAAATTGCTTAAGACACCGACTGCAGCTTTGGCTGAAGATCTGTGTACACGTGCACGTGTGTGTATATCTGCATGTGTTTGTGTGTTGTGCAAGCCATGCTCTGCAGGAAGCTCCTAAGAAGCACAGCGTCCCCCTGATGCCATCAGAAGCGTGAAGCAAGCCGCAGAGAGGAAAACAAAACCCAGAAGAATCCGAAATGCTGAGAGGTGTCAGAGCCTGGCGCCGTTACAACAGCGTTAGTTGCTTGTGATTGGCCCAGATTAGTCCTGCCATTAATAATGATTGGCTGATGGGTAGGCGCGGTTAGAACACCAGCAAATCAAGAGGTCCTGCATGAATGAGGACGCATAGGGGGGACGACCTACCTCTGCTGCAGCTCCTCCTCCACGGATTTTAGAAGACTCCTGTGCATTGGACAAGTGAAGGAAAATAAATTAATGATGGAAATGAACTAAAACACTGTTGTATTTTAAATTCAAATCTATTGGCTTTGCTATTGAAATCATTTTATTCCTTGCCAAACTATGGAGGACAACCTGAAGTACCGGTATAAACTGAGCTTTCTGCAGAAAGCTCATACAAGCATGAATAAATCATACAAATGTACAGCATGAAGAGTGGCTTATCCAACTGCCACTGTGACTGAAAGACCGTGAGACAACTGATATATATATATAGAGAGAGACAGAGACAAAAGTGTAAAAGGAGAAACAACAGCAGGAGACAAACATAAAGACAGCAAGGGAATATTGGACTAACTTATTTCCTCCCAGTAGACTTGGCGAGTCGTGGCCGTACTCCAACTGCAAATCCTACAAGAAGAAAACATCACATTACAACTGTGACATAATGCAGAAAACTAATTTAGAAATGTGAAATGTATCTGAAATGTATCACATGGCTAAATATCTCGGCCAAGTGCCAGATTATACCAAATGGAATAATAGTGCCCACAACATGCTCAATAGACAAATTACAAGAGGGGCTGCTGTTGTTACAGCAGCCTGCTGGTACAAAAAGAGACCCTAATCTCACAGAAATTACTTATAAGTTCAATTCATAACCACAGTCACATACAAAGGATGAAGAGAGTGAGCGCAGAAGCTACCTCTATGTGCATTGATTAGACTCCCCGCTGAGTTCACATTGTGGCCTAATAAATTAATGCAATGACAATTTGTTTTTGTCCTCACAGGTGATTGATATATACAGTAAAATATATATCTATTGTATTAAAGTTGTAGATCTAGATAAAGATAGATATTTAAAAATACATGGGCTGTTGGCTTGGCAGTTCAAGCGCACACCCAATAAATAGAGGCTAAAGCAGCACGGCTGCTCTCACTTCCTGTCTCTGTTCAGCTGTCCTATCAAATAAAGTCAAAATACCCCCAAAAATAACAGAAAATATATATGTTTTTAAATAAGCAACAACAAAATGAACAGAAGTCCTTTTTTTGGGGGGGGGGGGGGGGTAAGAGTTTTCTGAAAGTTAAGGTATTGCTGGATTCTTGTCTACTGAATCATCTAAAAGAAGAAGAAGCAGGTTGACACATGCAGTCAATACCTGTTGTCACTCTGCTCAGTTTGTTCAGTACCTGCTTAGTACATCTGGACAGGTGGTAATGATGCAATATCTACTTTGATTTATCATCACAAATTATGGTCTGTCTCGGTGTATGACATAGACCATGTTTGAACTGAGGCTGGTTTGACCTAGAGTGTCATTTCAGGCCCCAGAATGTAATATAAATAATAGTGTAACATTTATTTGCACTAGAAAAAAAGAAAAATTTGGCAAAGGCCAGATATAGTGGATATAAATAATATACATTATAAATACTTTCAAGTTGACATTAGAGCCGCAGCTGGCAGAGCTTTTCAATTGTAGCTAGCCTCAAATCAAACAGGGACATACCTCGCAGTGACAGGACTGGTTGTTGAATTATTTCTTTTATGTTACCCTACCAATAAATATAAGTTTATGAGCTACATTCAACTAGAAAGACTGCATGATGGAGCAAAAGCTAAAAGCTGATAAAACAACACTTATTACAACAAAAAAACTCCCAGCTATTCATCATTGATCAAGTTTTCAGTTTCACAAGGACATTTAAACTCAACATTAGTTGATTAAGGTGCATGTTATCATTGAATGACACTGGCTGAGTTCAGCATTATTTTCATATTGACACGACTAAAACCTGGTTTCACACCGATTACATAAAGCCACAATGTGAATGCAGCCCCTTCAATAAAACATTTACCTCGAAGGTAAAGACATGAAACAGTTAGCATGCAGAGGGAAACACATACTGCAGACAAGAAGATATTGACACACACACGCACACACATACAAACACACATAAATGAAAAGGCCTAACTGCTCTGCTCAACTACAGGACGTTGGAGGTTAGAGGACATACACCAGTGATGTACAAACACACATTTTGTAGAGAAAAATATCAAGAGATACATACAATATATCAGGCGCAAAACATGCAAATTAAGTGTGTGTTTTTAAGTTTGGACTTTGGGACTGCTAATGTTCAAGCCCAAGAGTCCTTGGGCAAGACACTGCAGCTTTACCTTAAAGGTGTAACTCTATTTCTGACCTCTGACCTCATCTGTACAACTTCAAAAGGAAGACTGAATTGATTGATTAGATAATGTTTGTTTTTAATGTGTGTATTGTGTGTGTATTTGACAACAACAAAAAGAACAACAACAACGTCACTAAGGACCCTTATCACCATGACAACTACGACACCAGTTAGTGAGGCAAAAGCCAAGGCTGGAAAAAGAAGAAAAAAATGAACAGAGACAGATGGGTGGACCAGAATAGATGGTACAACACTGTGAAAATGAACAAAAATACATGTTGGGACACTGAGCAGCCAAAACAATCAGCACTCTAGAAAATGGAAAAAAAAATAATAATTAAGAGATAGCCAGCGCGAGAAAACCAAGAGAGCGAAAGGAAGGTCCAGGACCTGTCCTTCAGGATGAGATTAAAAATTAAAGAGAGACATGGACAGAGTAGGACGGCGGTATAAAAAAAAAAGAAGGCCAAGGTTATAGAAATGTAGACAGATTGAAAAATTAAAAAGGCCAGAGCAGGTGGACAGAGCGAGAGCGAGAGAGAGAGCGAGAGAGAGGGAGAGGGAGAGAGAGTAAGAGAGAGAGAGAGAGAGTAAGAGAGAGAGAGAGAGAGGCAGATAGAAGAAGTACTACCATATTAGATCTGGCGGTATAGTAGAGCTCCTCAACACAGTCCAGATAGGGCTCAGATTCACACTGGTCAGCAAGACAGAGCGAGAGAGACCTCAGTTAATACATTAACCTGGACTGATGGAGGGATCGGGGAGGAGGAGTGGAGACACGGATGATTGGTGAAAAATGGATTAAGGCCAAAATGGGCTCTGAAGTCTGCAGTTCAGCAAGACAGAGAAGGAGGGAGATACTGTAATATTAATCTGAAGAGTAGAGAGGATGAATGGGGGTAAAGGCCGAGGGAGAGATGAGTAAAATGGAGTAGATGGGGGTTTAAAAATCAACGAAACTGAGGAGGAGAGACAAAAGATTACATTAAAATGTCATGGTTACAAAAACAGATATATCTTTAGTGGCATCTTTTTCCCCCTTTGGTACTTGGCTGGATTTCTATTAAATTGAGACCCCATTTTACCCTTATCCAGGTTTCAGAGCATCTTTAAGGTTGGGATTATTTTTTATTTAGTCATACAGATGATATTAAACATGCCCAAAGTGACTCAAGCCTTTGACTCCTTGAACCATTTATGTACCAAACCTCTGCCAATAACCCAGATTTTACCAATAAGCATGGTAATAGTTTAGTGCTATGTAAAGGCTCAACATACTGTAGCCCTGTGATCTAAGTGGATGGGTCTTGTAGAGCGAAACAGAAAACCAGGTCAGCAAAACAAAGACAGACCCCAAGGATGAAGACTGAAGGGCAAAAGGGATGAATGTAGATGAATGTCCTTAAGACCTACAGTGATGTCTGTCTCATAACTTTACTCCACTTTATAAATTGATAGGTGGGGGGGAGAGGAGAAATCTGGAGAGATATTAGGTTTGATTTTCTTGAAGAAAAGAGCAATACCAAGGTTGATTTGTGGAGAAGGAGCAAGTGCAAAAGAAAGAAAAGAAGTAGAAGGGAGTGAGAGAGCGGGGTCTTTGTCAAGAAGCTGTGGCCTGCACCATCTTATTTGTTCACACTTCCTCAGTTATCAGATCAACTCATCAAGCAACTGCAACAAAAACTTAGAGTAAACATTAGACTGTTCTTCAATCTGACACCCATTTTCATCTGTTTCTTCGATTCCCATCTAACCTGAAATACATTTGTCCATTGCTGCCTGCTTGTATATAAGCTTGTATTTAGCACGAGTGCTATTATCTGCAGGGCTACCAGCTCACATTTCCTGCTATCTTCACTTATCGCTGCTAATGCCGAGTTTTTGGTGGCAGGCTTAAAACAATGTTTAGGTTGTTTACCCTGCTGCAGCTCTGTGCAGCAGTAAGACTCAAGCTCTGTTTGTGTTACACCTGGGTATAACTTCTAGGTCTACGTACTAGGAGCAAGTGTAATACTGTTAAGTTATACAAGTCGGCCCATTCTGGGTTATATGAACAGAATAACGGTCACAGAGAAAATGGCCAAGGCAGTACCGTACGTCTTGCTGAGGTTGATGAATGAAAGTGGGTTAAGATAAGAGAGAGTATCCTTAATCCATGATTGGACACTCAGACGTTGAGCTGATTTTAAGGTTTCGTTTTGTCCAGTAAGTCCTATTTGAATTAATCAAAGAGCTCTACCCTCAACCTACAGCATGTGTCAGATAGAAACAGGGCGCTGTCCCCACCCTGGTGGTGCTGATTGCTCTCAGGTTTTTAGGCTGAATGAGGCTGTCGTCTCTGAGCTGTCAATGCTGTCCAGTCCTGTGAAAGTGAGGGAACTCTCTCAAAGTCAATGATTATGCTGCTATATAATCACAGTTTTCCATTTCCCTGTTGAAAGCTTCTGTTTGTTTGTTATTGTGGTGTTTAGTTTTGTTTTGAGAACACTTTTATAGTTTGCGTACAGCTCTATGACTTTACATCCTTAACTGTCTGTATTTTTTAATGTATTTTTCTGGGTTGTGTTGTCATACCGTCCGCAGATATTTTGACTGTAGGAGAGAATGGATAGAAGTGTGTCATAGATAAGTCTGTTGTAAGAGATGCGACAGACTTCATTTATGTCCAGCTGGTGCACTCGTCCCTAGATGCTTGTATCAACCCAGCGATAGCCATTTAAAGCAAAAACACAGGTTCCAATCTGAACTCACTTTGGGCATCTCTCCTAACCTTGTCCCTAAAAGAGAGCCAAAACACTCTGGGAAGAATTTCAAAAGGTTGAATCAAAGCTAAAATTCTTGCAAGATGCCAAGTTAAGGGGAAAAATCAGTTTAAAGATCAATAAACAAAGACGAAATAGCATGCACTGTAGCATATTCGAACGCAGCAGGTCAGTAATTTGATTTCATCGCTTTACCGTGTAGCTAAAATATTTCTGAACCAGGGCTGACATAGGTTGAACATCACAAAACTACCAGAGTGAACTTTGTGAACTTTGAGAACGGGCTTCATATCTGGCTGAATACAAACTGAGGCCAACACCGATTGTTCGTTGTGCTTCCTGTGATTAGAGGAGAGGATCTGGCATGCCGGCTCTGGTGAAGTGACCCAACCAAACAGACATACGCACACACATACACACACATGCCACGGATTAAACTCACCGGCTCATGATGAGGTTCTGTCTCCTTTCTCAACGGAGGGTCAAACTTCACCTGACCAACTGTGAAAGACGTGAAAGAAGTAAGAAGAACAGGACAGAGCAAGAAATAAAACAAAATGCAGTATTAGATAACATTTAAAAATTCATCTCCTCTGTGCAGTTCCGTCCCAAAACTCTATGTTTGAACTCACAGTTAATCTCCGACAGCGTCTTTCCTTCCCTGGCGCTCCTGCTGGTGGAACGAATACGATGAGGAACAGAGACCGGAGACTATCAGGAAAGAGACACACACACACACACAATCAATGAGCTTTTCAGATTATACACAGTCTTGAGGTTTACACAGTGCTTGAAAAGATTACAATAGGTTTTAGAAAAAAACGGGTCTCTCTGCTATTTCCTGTTGGTGGGATTTGATGACACAGCAAAAACAGGCAGCCACACTCTACAACCAGACAAACAAAACATTAGCAACACAGTAGACGGAAAACACAATCTTGGCATCACGGAACAGCCACTGATGACCTGCCCTCTGACCCAGGCTGTGTTAATGTTTGTCCGTAATACGCTCATATAAATAACTGCTGAATCCTTTTGCCAGGTGATAGTTTGTCTCCTTAAATAAAGGGGGATACACATTATTTCATGACTATAGTGTTAATGTTTATACAGCACAACTACTCATTCACAAATAAACAACAACTCTGAACAACCCAAGCTCATCCTTGTAGACAAATTACAAACACAGCAACCTCAAAACCATGCTTGCACAGCACTGGAAAACATCCAAACCAAGACTGCACAAAAATGCATCTCTTCAAGCCACGCCTCCTGCACTGAGTCGCTGATATTTTTTCATTGGAAAACCCAATTGTGACAGATGTATTGTGTAATGCATTTCTATATAATAAAATAAATCTCATGACTTGTAGCTCTTAAAGATGGCTTCCAAAAAACAGACGTTTCTGAGCACTTCCTCCCTCTTTAATTGCCAACTGTGCTTTCAAACTTCTACATGGAGGGACAAAAATAGCCTTAGATCTGGGACAAAAAAATAACTCCACATGATTGTTAATGTATTTTGCAAATGTAATCTAACCTGAATGTGGTTTTAAAGCTAAGGTGTGTCTCATTTGTGTAGCCTCTTTCAAGCATGCCTTAAGCTGTGTCTGTGTTGGACAGCCACTGCCACCGAACATGAATGAAATAAACATCCTTCTTTAAAAAATTTGGTGTGGTTGATCCACGTTGGCATTAATGCTGTCATAGAAGTAAGCTTTTGTTTTGGGGATCAGAGTGCTACTTTAAAGATGGAATACAAATATAGTTCCATGCAAATCAAAAGAATCACATATTTAGAAATGAGTTTGATCGCTAGCAGTAGCGTTGAATAAAGCCTGGTTCCATCCAGTGAAAAAGTAGTAAACATGTAACCTCACCTTGAATAACAAAGTGTTTTTTTAACACTGTGGGGTTTGCATGATCAAAAGAAAATACATACAGTTCTCTTATTAGCTTTAGAGGTGATGAAGGTGCATTGAGATCCTTGGGCAGAGGTTTACTGTGCATTCCAAATACTAAAATGAAAATAAAAGGGGACAGAGCGTTCGCAGTGAGGGGTCCGACACTCTGGAACCATCTGATTGAGGAGATCAGGTCTGCTGAGTCAGTGGGGTCTTTCAAATCCCTTATTAAAACATACTTTTATCACAGAGCCTTCCCCGGATTTTATCTGAATTTTATTGGACTTTATTTTATTTTAACCGTCTTAAGAAATATATTTTAAAATAATTGTATTCCTTAAAATATGTTGTATGTCTTTATCTTTACTTGTGTGTTTTTATGAACTGCCTGTATTATTTTGCTGCCCATGTAAAGCACTTTGTAACCTGTTTTTTGAAAAGTGCTCTACAAATAAAATTACTATTATTATTAAGGTGATCAGTCTTTGTATTGACCATACAGATGTATGTGGTATCAATCTTTACACTGACTCCCAGAAATAAAGTCATTAAGCCTATTTTTAGAGCTTAATACCAGTGACAGAATGACAGTTGAACTGTTTCTGCAACTTGTATGGTAATCCATAAACTGTCTAAAAGTCATTGCTTATTTCCATGACAGCACCAGAAGCCCCTCCACTTTCTGTTCATTCAGTTCTGTGGTCCCCAAACTTAAAAAGAAAACACTGACAGCTTTGTTTGTGTTAGAATGACATCACTGCAGACACTGCAGCCCAAACTAGTACCTTCCTGCGGGCTGCAAAACGGGGTGCACGTCGAGCACCGGGGCTTATGGGTAGGAAATGACCCCTGTACTTAAACTAAAGAGGAGGTAGTGGATAGGTAGTGGAGAAAAGAGGACAGAAGAAAAGAGGAAGGGAGAAATAAGGAGAAGAGAAAGGTAGAAAGAAAGGAGAAGTGCTACAAGGAGGAAAGAGGAAGAAGAGAAGATGAAAGCCAAGGAGTGATATAAGAAAGAAAAAAAAAGGAAAGGAAGAGACCAGAGGCGGCAAGGAGAGGACAGAAAGAGAAGGACAAAGAGCAGGAAGATGAGTCACAGGTGCTGGGGCAAAATAGAAACTGAGCCTGAGGAGGGTGAACAAGAGCTAAAGAAGAGGAATTTCATGGAGACATTAGGAGAGAGAAGCAAGACCCAGAAAAACAACATCATTGGTGTGTTAACCTGTTTACAAGTGTGATAAAGACTTATGTTTGGAAAGCAAAGCCGGAGAAGGTCAAAGGTTACCTCAGGTTCAGGGTCGTCATCATCAAAGTCGTTGAATGTGCTGTGGTCAGGGTTGTTGGATTTGTCCAGCAGCTCTATAGCTAGCGTCCTGCTGAGAGGCTGCGACACAAACGGGTGCTGGAGGAAAGCAAAAAAGAGACAGTGTGAATGTCAGGTTATTCTATTTATCCATATCCACATACATGTTATGTAACTGTATCATACCTTCTGTATTTACACACACTAGTGCAGAAAATGTTGACTGAGTAACTTGGAAATGGGGCTGTCACATAATTTTCCCTGCAAAGCATGCTCTCACTTTACTTTTTAACAATACTCTGGCAACATAAAAAATATCAATTGTGGCATCCTTAATGCAGTGTTTAGTCTTTAGTAAAGGTATATCTGGAAAAAGTAACCTCACAGAGAGCCATCCAGTCTGCTTGTTTTGAAGACTTGTACACATCTATTGCTCACCTGCAGCAGTTTCTCAGCTGTGGGCCTCTTCTTTGGGTTCTTGGTGAGGGCCAGTTTGACAAAATGGTGGAAGTTATTTGTCCTGTCATCCAGTAAAGAGACAGAGACGGACAGAGAGAAAAAAATGTGAATGGTTAAAGCCCAGTTTGATCAATCTCTTAAGTATGGCATCTTCTTGTGTCTTAGTAACTAAAAATAAATAAATAATACAGATTAGTAAGCAGGGTCTGTGTCTTACCACTTGAGTTTATCTTTCAACTTTGGAGGCTGGAAGTTACTCTTGGTCATTAGGAAGAGAGCCCTGTGGGTAAAAAAAAAGGAGAAGAAAAAAATAAGCCTATTGACTACTATAGTGATCAGATCAAAACAAAGGTACTAACAGTGTAGATTGCTGGACTCTATCATGTGTTGAAATACAGAGCTAATTTTGAACAATGCACACGGTTTCACTTCATCTGCATGTCTGCTCAGCTATCATCACGCATTTCTCTGCCTACCTCATAGGGTGCAGGTCAAACATGGGCGGCTGCAGTTCAGCCAGCTCTATTGCAGTAATGCCCACAGCCCAGATATCACACAGCTGGTTGTAGCCTCCTTTCCTCTCCACTGCTGCTACCTCTGGAGCCATCCTGTGTAGAGAGGGAGTGAGAGAAGAGAGAAGGGCAACAGAGAGAAGAAGGGCATGAAAACAAATTTAAAAGAAACAGGAACACTGTTTTTCATCAAGACCTTAATCATTCTAAGTAAAGGGACCCACTCAAAGACATCATTTGTATTTCCATGCTTTCATTCCTGGTTTGTGAAGGCAGTATAAAAAAATGGTGAATACGCTGACTGTAACACAATAAGTGCATTGGAAAATAGTTTTTGTTATGTTCTTGTGGAATGAACCATTACATAATTCCCCTCCTCTGCCCGACGTAAAAAATGTAATTGAGTTTTGCCTTTTTTCTCCAGCTCACATTGTGAAATTACTTGTCTCCAAAGCCAGAATTCAATTGGGAAAGGAAGCTTTTTGGATGCATCTACAAGTGAAACGAAGTAAAGTTTGAGTCAAGGCTGACCAGGGCTCCCTTCTGGCAGAAATCTCTGATCTTAATGAGGACAAACCCAGAAACTAAGGTTAAAAAGTCTGACTGACATCTTCTTGCATCAATAGGTAACGTGTTAGGGGAGAACGGGGTTGGTTGTCACACGGGTTGGTCGGCACACTCGGACATTTTCAGAATTAGGATCAGAGCTCACCTACATGGTCTTCTCTGGAGTAAGACAGCTGAACTTGAGGTGAGAGGACTTTTTGTGTTTTTCATGTCAGATTGTAAATATTCAGCTCCTCAGTATTTTTCTTCTAGGCTTTTAACAAAACAAGTGTTACCCTTACAAAGTGTGAGGGGAAAGCTATAGTTTAGATTTTTATTAGCTAGCTAAATAGTTGTTAGATGGTTGTTAGCCTTGATGCTAGCAAAAAATTCCAGTTGGGGTTGGTCATCACATTCTCTTTGGGGTTGGTTGTCACGTAACCAAGCGAGCCGTATGCAACCCTGGTGGTGAGGCTTTCAGCAGTGTGTCTGCCCCCCTGGTGGCTGGCCCCCACAGCGTCTTGTGACGTTACGCTGTAGGGCGGAGCTTATTACAGTGGCTTCACAGGCTCTGGCTGCACAATGGCGGCGCCCAGGAGAGGGATTTTTTGGCTTCAGAACGGTACAACAGCAAGAGGCGGAGCAACGCTGTCCATTTTTATTTACAGTCTATAGTAACAACCAACCCCTATGTTGGCAAAATCATGAATGGTGAAATGAGTTGGAGTGCGCAGACCCTACATTTGCAGTGACTGCATGTAGCCTAGTTGAGTAGGCCATTATTGTTAGGCCTGTTTGTTTTGTTCTTTATGTTGTTATATAGGCTGGCCTAAAGATGTGTTTCCTGTTCATGTTCCTTGTTCATTTTATGTTAAAATGCATTAAGTTATGTAGGCCTATCACTTGTCAGTGCAATTCAACTTTCAAATTTAGTTCTGCCTTCTTGCCTTTTTTAAAAGATTTTTCCCATTGAAATACCATTGTGACAACCAACCCCATAGTGTGTGACAACCATCCCCGTGATGGGGTTGGTTGTCACAATGTGTCTTTGATAGTTATTTAGTTATTATTTAAAATGAGTTGTAAAATGAGAGGGATACACATTTCAAGCCAACACCTTAAGCTTCAATTTAATGTAGGAATGACTATTGAAAGATGTTTTGATGATGAGCAATCATCAAACCATTAAAAAGTGTGACAACCGGGTGCAGACTTGGCCTACTGGTTAAGTTGCACGCCCATGTAGCGGGCAGCCCGGGTTCGAATCCAGCCTGTGGCTCCTTCCCCGCATGTCATTCCCCCACTCTCTCCCAGTTTCCTACACTATCCACTGTTCTCTCCCTCTATCAATAAAGGTGTAAAAGCCCCAAAAATATAACTTTAAAAAAAAAAAAAAAAAAAAAGTGTGACAACCAACCCCGTTCTCCCCTATCTAGCTGCATGATTATTGTTATGTCAATAAAGAATAGCAGACACAACTTACCAGTATGGGGTTCCGATAAATGACTTCCTCTTGGCAAGGGTCGCTGTGATCTGGGCCGATACACCGAAGTCAGCTATGGAGTGAAAAAGAAGAGAAAAGGGAGTATAAAGAAAAAGGGTGTGAAAATGAAGAGGAAGGGCAGGAATTTTGTTTTGGAGGAATAGATTAAAAAAATTGGGGAGGATGAGAAGGGGCAGAGAAGAGAGGGAGGGAGAAACCAAGTCAGTAAATGAGGCCAGTCAGATTCAGTCTTTCGAAGCAGAAGGAAATTGCAGAAGCCTTGCGTGTTACTCTCACCTAGTTTAACATAGCCGTTGTCTGTCAGGAGGATGTTGGCCCCCTGTCAGAAACAAACACGCCACACATCAGAATACACCATGACAGATCACATATCAGTAAAAATGAATGTGGTAAGTGAAGTCAGGAGTGTAATTTGTTCTAATGTGGTTTGCATGATCACTGCAGCCAACAGCTTTGAATCAATAATCATTCTCTCTGTCTAAACACCATCTGCTGTCTGCACAAGTACTGAGGGATCACTTTTCATTGACAACACCACTGAAAACTGATGACTGCATTCTTTTCCTAACTTTGATGAATTAATAATGATGGACAGAATTACACAAAAATTATAATTAATTAGTCCTTTCAGGAGGGAGTCACAAACAGTATATTTCATTTGTAACTCAGAAAGGCACTGGAGTTTTGCTGACATGCATACTCACCTTAATGTCTCTGTGCATTTTGCCTTTATTGTGTAAGTAGTATAAACCCTGCAAACACAAAGAAGTTGGTGTTATGGGCTGTTATGGCATCACAATGGTACAGTACTATGGTCAAAATAACCTCACAGCACTGAAATATATAATAGGTCTACATTTTTTCAGTTTTTAAGAACTGCATAAGGAGATACTAAGATATGTTTAACAGTTGGATTAGTGGAACATGTTCTGTCATTGATTAATAACAATTGGCAGCAGGTATATATCATCTGTGCCTCTTCTGAATGACTGGCTTCAGTGTGTAATGCTTACTCTTTCCAATGTTTTGTCTGTGATGTCATTTTCTTTCTTCGTTTTCACAATTAATAAGTCATATTATTTTTTTCCTTTTAAGCGACAGTTTGGTCTTTGGACTATGACAGCTGCCTGACCTGACTAATATACAGCTGATGATACAGCTAATAACAACTCTCATTCAAGAATCAATTCTTAAGTATGTAGTCATGAAAAACCAGAGCTTTGGTCACACAGGGCCCGTGTCCACTAACATGTTTTTTTACAGCGTTAGTGGACACGACCTCAACTTCAAAGCACTTCTCATCTGCGCTTACTGTTGTTGGTTACGACAGTTGTCCAAGAGCACTCAGTTTCCCTTAGTAGCGACTTATTAGCCTGATTGAAACAGGTCTGTTTGCTCACTATTTGCTATCATTCATTTAATGAAATTTTAAAAAGAACATGTCCTGAAAACAAATGACTTAAAGCATGTTGTAGCATTACCACTGTTGTTGGTAAAGATTATATCAGAAGTCTGACTCCTTCTTGATTATGATTGGTCAATGATGAAGAAGAGACACTGACGAGCATGTCAGCAATGGTCCAAAAGTTGCTACATTTACTCAGCTACTTCAAAATATATGGCCCAAAATCATAACACAAGTTAGATAGTGCACTATTGTGGACCTCTGCTTGAGGAAATGTTTCGAAACTGGACCTTTTGGAATTTTAACTGAGTTAAAGTTAAACTGAGACAGTTGCAGCAAAGTAAAGGAGCAATGCTACAAACTGTACCTATTTACTGTAACAAAAATATGAAAATAGACAAAATAGTGTTACCTGCAGGGTCTCTCGTGACATGTAGGCTATCTGTGACTCTGACAAAGGCCCGGTTACTGGAGGAGGAAAACAAGGAAGAGAGATAGAGAGTTAGACACTGAGACATTAGAGGAAGAGATGAAAAACAGTATGAAAGTTGATTCAAACAAAACACACCAAAAAAAAAAGTGCCTTTGTGTGTATGATGGTGCACGTCATTCTTACCATGATAGATATCCTGCAGAGAACCTCCCCCACAGTACTCCATACTGATCCATAACTTGTCTCTCCTGCACACACACACACACACACACACACACACACACACACACACACACACACACACACACACACACACACACACACACACACACACACACACACACACACACACACACACACACACACACACACACACAACACTGTGTCAGTACAAACATGTCACAAAAGTAGTTTCTTTCTCACAAACACCAGCTCCTTCACACACAGATACATGCTACTGTATAATGCTTTCATGTCACGCACTGTTATAGAGCTCATAATCAATTCATTGAACAAATGAAGCACTCTTACCGGAGATAACTGCCAAAATAGGCTACGATGTTGGAGTGCTTACAGTCCTTCATCATTATAATCTCCTGCTGGACAACAGCAAAGTCCTCACCTGGAGGGAACACATATACACACACACACACACACACACATTAGAATGGACATGTTTTTCCAAACCATAATGAAGCAACGAAAAGAGGAGAAGTCGGTATGACTCTCTGGAACTTCTGAAAATGATTGTAAAAAGATGGTAAATGGGGAAAAGAATGAGTGAGCTATTGAGATAAGAGCTGAAATGAAGAGCAACATGTGGAATAAAGGAATAGAAAGAAAGATAACTCACCCGGTTCCAGTTTGATGACTTTGATAGCAGCCAGCTCTCCTGTGTTTACATTGCGAGCCTAAAGGAGGTAAGATAAGAGAAAGTGAGTCATTAGAGGCTAGAAAACATACGTCCAAGATTTGGCAACAATGAGATAGATTAAAGTGGTATTTGACTGGACTTGGGAAAAGACAGAGAGAAAGTGAAGCTGTTTTCAATCAGCTGCAAAGCACAATGATGCAAACATCCAATGAACATCAGGCAAGCTTTCACCAGAGAGGAAGCTCATAAACCACTTTCACATGACACAATTATGACACCAAATATGGCACGGGATGGGAGGACAGGAAAGTACATGTAAAACAGCATAATATCTGTTAATGTGAATGTAACATGAGAATGATCAAAAACAGATTTTCTTTTAAAAAGTCACTTAAACAAATGCTGATAAATTCCTCATAGACATTATTATGTAATCACTGTTTTGAAAGTCTTTGTTTTATTCATTTTTGGTGCCATGTGTTTGTGACAATTTTGTTTTTGTTTACATTATTTGTAGTTTAATGCTACTTATCGTTTATTTGCTCAGATACTTAGTTTATTTTTCATTTTCATTCTTGATTTTTATAATTGGCTGCTATTGTATCTTTGTTTTATGGATAATGTGTGATTTTAAATAATTGTTTTTCTTGTTTTTGTTTTGTTGTGTGGACCCCAGGAAGACTAGCAACCACAATGTGGAAGCTAATGGAGATCCTAATAAATAAATACATAAAGAAAAAAAAATGTACAGGATATTTCTCAGAAAGAAATAACAACAACACTCAATCTGACTGATCATAAATCGCAAGATCTACTATTATACCACTGTACACTAGCAGATAAGAGCATATTCAAGTTTCCACTTTGAGGATATTCATCTGGATCATGGAAATTATCCATGATGTATGTTTCTCAATTGTTTTTATCAAGATCTGCAAATAATTCATCATATTTCTTTCCATAACACCCAGCAATAAAGACAATCTTTTTCCACTATGCAAAGCCACACTATGGTGAATATTCAAATGAGTGTAAGCACATAAGCCCCTCAGAGTCGTGGATCCCCAACACAGGCCCTGCTGCTCTGACAGAGACATGCATGGGACAAACAGCAGCAGGGTACAAAAAGTGTAACTTAATATTTTCCAGGGGGATGAATCCCCTTTAGAAATGTTAATCCATTTGTGGACCACAAATCCTTTATCACATCAAGTGCAACATTTATGCTGTTGTCCAAAGCAGAATTTGTGTACCAGAAAAAAAAACATTTCATAACATTGGCATAATCTGCATTACTAATCTCAAGGCTGGGATTTGGCATATTTTTCTCTTATGACATAGTATGCAATATTTTTTTCTGTTTTTTATTTCATCCTGTTTCTCTGACCAGAAAGCACACCAGTATGTTGTTTGTATTTTTTGCCAAACTATCAGAATTCCTGCAGAGTAACTCACACACTCTCAAATGCACACTAAGATAAGGCGGGATGACACAACAGGAAGTCTAAAAAGGTTTTCCTGTATTCCTGAAAAGCTGACATTTACGAAAAAGCAGGGGATTTTGCAGTATTTTCTATAAATACTGAGCTGTGTTTACATTTACCAGCAGTGCTGCTGGCAGGGGAGGGGAGGAATTCTATATGAAACATGCATGAATAAAAGATGGCCTTTCAGAGGAGACATGAATTGCTCGTTTTTCTCAGGCCAAGAATGTGCAAATATGACTGAGAGAGATAAATGTGTGAGGGACTAACACAGTGTGAGAGAGAAGTTTTGCATTAACTAAGTTTCAACACTAGAGACGAAACAAGAGCTTGACTAATGTGTTTGCCCATGATCTGGATATATTTACTAATGCTATGGTGTCATTATTTCTATTTTCAATGGAAGGACTAACAGAAACACCCGTATGTGCACTCATGCTGGCTCACAAGCATATTTATCCAACATCAGAAAGAAAAATACATAAATATTCTGGTCTGTTCACTGTACTGGGAGATTAACTGAAGTGTAATCTTCATGTGTTACAGGAACATCCAACAGGATCTGATCTGGAGTCTATTAGGATCTGATTTCTATTATCACATCAGGAGGGACATTTTAACCCTCCTGTTGTGGCGCAGGTCAAATTGACCCTTTTAAAAGTCTATTTTAGGCAATATATACCTTCCAAACCAGCTGAATGCAGCATAAAAATATGGGCAGCATGTGACAGAAGAAGTGTTGTGTTAATTGATCAACATCACTTCATAAAAAAAATCTAAATCAAAATTTAAAATAAAATAAACAAAAATGTATGTCTTGTAAAACTATTGTATTTATATTTAGGGCTTTCCAATGTACATTTAAAAAAGGTTTAACATTAATTTGAATGAAAAACGAGTGAGTTATCCTCATTGAACCATGATCTGCGAGAATTAAAGAACACCAATGGACTAAATATTGATTTAAAGTTAAAGTAGGTGGAGTTAAATTAGATTAGATTGGTATTTTCTTTGGGTTCTGACACTTTTGGATAATTGAATATGCCCCGGTTCAAACTGATCCAGGAACATTATTGCTGTTCCAGATAAACGAACATAACAGGAGGGTTAATACAAGTCAAACACTAGATTGATTCTTTTTACTCCTACAGATTAAGATAAATAATAAAAAAATAAGGCTCTCTCTCTGATTTTGGCTAGGGCTGTTAAGAAGCAACTCATTTTAAAGTTATTAAATTAAAATTTAAATCCTGAATAAAAGACTAAAATCTAGTCTAAAAGTAAGAAACTAGGCTGAGCATAATTCATTTTCAGCACCACCAGCCTTCAGTCCTCCTTGCAGGTTAACATCCACATGCCTGTGCTGCCTGGTAACATATTGCTCTGGTAGGGTGGGTATATGCAAGTTTAACCAAACAAGGCAAACATACTTCTTAATCTCCATTTTCTATATCCAAATACTGACAAACCATCCAGTGCTACGAGATACCATCTGTCATCTGTGCTTGTTGACATCTGTGTAGCACCATAGTGTTAATGCAGTAGCCATTAACCAGAGCAACAGCCCTGGCTCAGGGTGGGTGTCAGCTACAGGTTAGATACAACATATTGACTGGCATTTCAGGCATACAATATTAAAAATATGAATAATTTGTTTAACTGACTCTTAATTCTGGTGCGAATTTTCCACCACTCAGTAGTCTAAAAGCACACACCCCTGGATCAGAGCATACCACAGACCCTTTATGCACGTCTTATCCCTTGGTTAAGTCTCTCTACAGAGTTAGATTAGGCAAGCATGTCCTAAAAATACTTCACTTAGCATTAAAATGACTGTGCAATAACAGCAGAGACCGTTTAACAGGAGAAAGTGTAGCCAACAATCTAAAGGAAGGCTTGCACCGCACTGCAAAAAGCCAGCCTTCAAAAACAAATATACAAAAAATGGGGGTATATTACTTAAACTAAGCAAAATTATAGACTTTCCAAAACAAGTAAAAATATTTAACCTCAATGAACCCAGAAATACCTTGAAATAAGTGTATTTTCACTAATAACAAGTACATTTTTCTTGATAGAAATAACAAAATATGAGACTTCTTTTCTCAATATGTTGAAAAATATTCTTAAATTAAGTAAATACTAATACCATTATTTTTTTTATTTTTTTTTGGGAGGGGCTTTTACACTTTTTATTTGAAGAGGAGAGGACAGTGGATAGTGCAGGAAAGTGGGAGAGAGTGGGGGAATGTCATGCGGGAAAGAGGCCACAGACTGGATTCAAACCACTAAGTCTGCGCCCTAGTGCCGTTATCTTGCACTAATAACATGCACTAGACATTACATTTCTTGACACCGGCAAAGTTAAAATTAATTTACTTCTCTCGATGGAAAGACAAAAGTCAAGAATATATTTCTCATTATGTAGGATCATTGTCTGCCTTGTAATTTGGAAGAACTTATCTGAATGTATATCTATTATTTTTGTTTGAAACGGTTTGAAATGTTAAATGTTTAAATATTAAGTATCAGTTTACAGTACTGTGCCAACTGTACTAATATATAGTAGTACATATTTTCTATTGTTTCATTGAAAATAAAACAGTGCATTACATTTGTCTGTCCTTTGTTTTAATTGTGTGAAGAGATACAATTGTGTCAAAGTAATTTCTTATTTCATGCTTGAAATAAAAAAATATTACTCTGAAAAAGCAGTTTTATACTTGTGAGTGTTGATGAAACAGCTTTGTAACAGTTGATATTCTAGTTTCAAGCATGTATTACTCTGTAATATCTTACTGAGATCATTTAGGACCAAAACACCAAAAACAAGTGAAACACTAACATAAAAACTGCTTAGTGAGAAAAACTATCTTATCAGGCAAAAAATAAACAAATTTCACCCTTATCTGAGATCTTCAATCTAACTTAGATTTCAGTTTTTGCAGTCCACTGTCATCTATTTCATTTGTGATACAGTGATACATGACGATGCACCTGAAATGCCTACTCAGCATTAGAAGTGATCGCCACCACGGAAGGATGAAAAGAGAGAGAAGTATCAACAAGGCAGATGGACTGTAGAAACATGTTGCAGACAAAACAAAACAAAGGGCTCCCTAAAAACTACAGGGAGAGCAAACACACACACAGAGATGTATTAGTAATAATAAAGATATACTTTTTTGTTGTTGCTGCGTCTGAGACAACAAAAAGTTTTTTCCTCAGTGAAAGAGGAAGATCAAGTAAAAAAAGAACAGAGGCTAGGGAAGAACGTCAGACACAACAAAATAGAGCAACAGAGGGAGGGAACAGATACAAAGAGACACACAGAGAGCAGAAGAAGAAGAAGAAGAGAGACTGTGAGCACAGAGCAGAGACAGTATGTCTTCAGTCAGCAGACAGAGCAGAGATGACTCATACAGCTCAGTGCCACTGTTAGTGGCAACAACACACAGCCTGAATCGACTTGACTGGCTGACTGTTGTGACCGACTGAAGCATGCCGGCGTCTGGTTAGGGAGGCTGAGGACTTCTAGGTTTTGATCACCAGCTAACTAATGAGGTCCCTGAGCTGTGTGCACAAGCATCAGTAAAGTCCTTCTGACAGTTTCATGAGTCGGAGTTTGTCCAACAGCAAAGAAACAAATCATGCTCGGCTAATCAGAAACAAATAAACAACAACCTTATACATTTTTATGCTGAATCAAACTCTGATTTAGCACTAACTAGTGTGAGTGAGTAAATGATACCAAATAAATTAGCATAAAAGCAAATTAGTCTTCTTGAAGGACTCATTAATGATGGACTCTGTAGATCCCCTCTGTGCAACCAGACACGAGCAGGAAGAATTATTTCCTGACATTCAAGACATAAATGTTTGCTGATTGAGAAGTACCTAAAGAAAGTTTATTATGTTCAAACATAAAGCAAATTTGAAAAGGTACATTTAATTTAATTTGGGTGAACAGACCACATTACAGCTAAGCAACTGCAGCTAGAGTTCTCATTTTTATGTTACATTGAGTAAAAGACAATGACAGACAAACAGGAAAAGAAACTGAGGTAACAGAGTCTGTGACATGTGTGTGGTAAAAGCAAGCGGCAACCTCCGGTCTCAAAATATGAAGCTGATGCGGAAGTGTTATAAACTGCAATTCATCGAGAATCCTCTTGAGGCTGGCTGCAGAAACACTAGAAACCACATAGACACCAATTCAAAAAAGACGATCTTTGCAGCATTAATAAACATGTTTACAGCCTGGTTCAAAAAACAGCTTGGCTCTACATAGCTAATTTCTCTATCGGCACACACTGGGTGTGCTTGAATGAGTTGTTTAAGTTGGGTAGTTGTTTATTGTTGTGCATCTAAAATGTCCTTTTTTCTGTACCCACCTCATAAATGGAAAAATTCAATAAAAATATTTTGACAAAAAAAGGGGATCAACACATTTTAAATGTAAAAAATGCAGGCGTATCTTAAAAACAGAAGCAAAACTCTTAAATAAATGAAGTTTAGTATTGTTTTTTGCTGTATGAGAAAGGTTTGATCCATGTTACTATTACAGTTCAACCATCAGTTACACCTCTTTAAGACCGTGCGTGCGTGCGTGCGTGCGTGCGTGCGTGCGTGCGTGCGTGCGTGCGTGCGTGCGTGCGTGCGTGCGTGCGTGCGTGCGTGCGTGCGTGCGTGCGGAGGATCAGTGTGGCATTTCACTCTCGTCTTTCTCTCTAACTATGAAAACAAACAAGACCAACCCGAGCAGCAGCTGCTAGCCATGCTATGCTAATCACCACACTTAGCTTAAATGGGCTGCAAACGAAAACAAAAGAGGAGCTGTCTGACTTTGATACTCTATAAGTGAATTAATGTTCATTCACTTACTACCACCTGTGCTGCTTACAGTTAATCCGGCCAGCTGGTAAGTCCTGTAAGGTCAAGTCTGGGCAAGCGACTTGTCTGATTGACTGACTTATTTAAAGGTCAGAGGTCATGTCAGTGGAGTGGATGTTGCAACAGAGACGAGTCATCTCAGGTCATGAGTTTGTGTCTGAGGGATCACTAACTTAACTGTCTTACTTTTCTACTGCTGAAGATGGAAATTAGCAGAGACTTAGATTATACAACAGCTCTCTAAGTAGCACATTTAATATGTTAATCAGAAAGGACAGCCATTTTTTAAAAAGCTGTTACTTCAGCTCATCCCAGATTATTATATTAGTTTGTTTAGACCTGATTCAGCCTCACTACTAAGTAACTGGCCCCTCTCTTGAAGTAGCTTGTATTATGTTGTAATGCATCCAGACTGAATATAATATGATGTGCTTCAATGTACCCTTATTTATAGCCGAGTTCTGCATGCACATGAAGCCAATTTCTGCCTTTTGCATTAAACGGTTTACAACACAGTATTTTGAATTCTAATATATGACGGTGGTAATTTGTAACTTGACTTTTTTCAGATGACTATTCATTTCTGATTCCTTCACAAAGACTAGGTCTTCCCACAGCATAATTCAGTACAGTACAGTACAGTACAGTACAGTACAGCATATAACTCTGTCTGGACATTTTCCTTAAAAAAATATCCGAATAGATTTACTTAATTAAACTTTTCTTTTATCATATGAAGTAAGCAGGGTTCCCACTCTTTTCCAGAGACCATTTTCCAGGACATTTCCAGGACATTTTCAGTGAAGTTTTGAACTCTAAATTTTAATGAATGGGGATGTGTTTTTTAATTGTGTCAGGTCGCACGCAGTCATGTTGGAATAATTTTCCTGGACAATACGTGATTTTCCAGGACATTTGACTTTTTCTCCCATTTTCCAGGTCTTTTCCAGTACTGGAGAACTGGTCAACTGTTTTCCATGTTTTCCAGGACGCGTGGGAACCCTGAGTAAGTTAGTTAATGATGCTTAGTTTTGTTAGGGAAAGCGTTCCTTCAATAATGTTCGTTCATATTAAAAATGTGGAAAATGTAGTTTTAGAAGTGAAAATGTTTAGCCAGTGGGTTTTTATGGCAGATTGGAATCCTGACCGGGTGAGCAGGACCCTGACCTGAAGCTCACCACCTGGCTACTAGCTAAATACAAGTTGACAGAAAATATTGATTTAAAGATGATTCATTTCATTTTATTTTAATTTGATGCTCAGACCATGATCACATGGTATGGAGCCGCAGAACATAAATTACAAATAACAAAAAACAATACAATGATGGCACACGGCATGGTTCGAGTACAGCAGATCTTACTTAAACAAAGGAAGGACATTCTTCAGAAAAGCCCCTAATTTACAGATAAGTTTGGCTTATCTGATTGCAAAAGTAGAATTAAATTAAACATAGAGGGACGTTTGAAATAATACCTGGGTATGAACCTCTCTAATTATTCAGAATGCTTGTGTTCCTGCATTTAAACAAAATATGGTACTCATCGCCCGCACATAATCGTGACAAAGGTTACAAATCCTATCTTTTCTATCCGGGCCTTTATACCTTCCAGTGACCTTGGGGATCCTGGTGTTCTTCGTTCTAAAATTACAGATAGCCTGTCTATACTTCTGGTTTTAAAATAACAAATGATTTAACTCTTTTAAATCCTTCTTCTTTATACTGCAAATTCATCCACCCAGCAGAGCCAGAGAACAGATGATTTCATTGATTCAAAACTTATTTATTTATTAATCTAAAACAATTATCCTGATACTTCCACAGTTGGTAGTGTTTTTGTGGAACAATCAAAAGAACAGGCCTTCTCATGTAACTTTAAAAGTCATCTGACATTTTCTTTTACTTCACCACTCCTTTAACTCTGCCAAAGTCCATTAATGGTTCTGTTTTGTGTTCACTTTGTGTCCGTCTGATATAATTTGGAAGTCCTCTCCTTTGATTTAGTAGATGTCGCTTCTGCTCAGCTCCTTGTGTCTTCTAACCTTCCTCGCTGTTTCCGCACTGTTTCCTCTCTTTTGCTTGTCTTTGCAGGTGACTAGTCAGCCATTTACCACCTATGTAAAGTTGTATGCTCGCCATACCAATTAAAAGTGATATTAAAAGTATCCTTTATGTTGTTTATCCATCTAATGTTTTTGCCACAGTGTCAACAGACAGAGGTGAAATGTGCTGGATGCCTTTCCATGAATATTTCATTGGATGCATGGGATCAGTTTTACCCTGGCAAGGCTGTGCTGTAGAGAAATAAAACACCATTGTTGGGGGTTTTGACCAATCAGACTCAAGTATCTAATGCAGCTGATAACACCACAATAACTATGTCATCTTCCTGGTCACCTCTTCTCTTAATTGTCAGGACAGCTAGGAAAAGTTTCCCACTAAACTCCCCTTGGTTATATGACATCAGCACACATTCATCAATCTGTGTCTTGACCTTATCAAGTCCTTATTTGATAAGAAAGAATACAACAGCTATTAGTGAGCCTAACAATAGCCTGGAGGAGGGGGGCACACACACACACAAACACACATGTAGGAGCAGCCCTGTAGAACCAGAGCCTTCTGCAGGGAGCGTTGGTGTTAAACCACCCAGGGGCGACAATAAAAGCAACAGTTGGTTACTCAGTTCCCTGGACAAGATTTTTCCAAGAGATATGAGGTGATTTAAGGTGACTTTCCCACTGAAAAAACATGCTACTGTGACCTTAAAGACACCCATTAGCTAAGGTCATGTTGGCCTTTTCTTTGTTTTTACTTCACTCATTAACATAAAATAACGGCACATAGTGATACTCATTTCTGAAATGTGACGTCACTACAGCCACATGAATCATCTTCACTCCTTGTTGTAAGTTTAAAGATATAATTTTCCCTTACTTTGGTTAAGAGCCTTAAAATATTATACATCAAGATGTTTATGAACAAACTGACACTGGGCTCAAGAGGATACACTTTGTTGTCATTTCTGAAACATTCTCTTCAAAGCACTGAAACAAAAATCTCTTTCAGACTTGTATCTTTTGATTCTCTCCCTGAACTATAGGGTTAACAATAAAGCTGTAATTATTAATTGTCATTTATCAAATTAATCTGTCTATGACTTCTTAAAATTTGACTTTTTTTAAAGGCATCTTAAAGCTGCTGTTGGTAGTCGTGATATAAACATCAGTTCGAAGAGAGATTTTGAATGTCAACACTACCCCACCCCTTTCTGCTCCCGTAATCCAGCCCACAAAAGATCGTTGTGCGAGCCTCTATCATGAAGTAGTGGCTTCCCAGCTAATCAGGGCGACGTAGTGGGGCCGCAACTCGACCAATCAGGACGGAGGATTGGAGATTAGCTATGATTGGTCCATCATAACGGGAATGAAGGAAATAATAGCATTGCTTTATACGTAGAAAGGGGCGTCGCCAGGACTTCTGGGCCCCCTGAAAAGATATCTCAGTGGTCCCCATCACCACAGCCAGCCCTACAAAATATAACATGGCTGCTATAATACTGGTTTATTTGCATTATACAAAAATATATGCTTAAAACTATCCTGGTTAACTGACTCGGTTCTAAGCTACATACCAACACTTTTTTATATATTTTTTTAACAATTTCTCCAAGTGTAACTGCACAATATTGACCTTTAGACTGTCCACCTCTTTAAACAAGATTATTTGTAGCCAAGTAACATGTTGAATAACAGCAAGGGGGCATTATTGGTATAATCTAACCTCATGAAGTAAAAGAAAACAGCCATTGATATGTGGCTTCTGGAAAAACTGATTGATTGATTGATTGATTGGTTGATTGATTAACTGATTAGATTATCTCAAAGACATTGATCAACAAATTAATCAACTACAATAGAGGTCATCACATGCATCCCTTCTCAATGATGATGGCCACCACTGTTGTGAAAGACACTTTCATTTGCATGACAACTGAGCGTTAAAAAGCAGAGTTCATTCAGTGGTGGTGTTTTTACTCAAAATAGTGAACAAACAACTCTGCAGCTTGTTTTCTCTAGAAGCTTACTTGAGACAGCGTCACAGCTCAGCCTTTAATAAACACAGGGCCCCAGGAGGGAACAGGTGAGGCGAGAAGCTGCCTGCAATCAAGTGTTTTAATGAATGCACCTGTCTTTTAACTAAAAGCCCACTCACTCAAGCAGAACACCCATAAATGCGCTCTAACGTACGCTCACTAACACACTCACCGGAATCATCCAAAAGCTCCTAGGGCCACTACAATTTAGCAAAGTAACTTCTTATTTCAAATCCTTCTTCTTTATAATGCAAATTCGACCACCCGGCAGAGTCATTTAATCCAGGATTAGGAATTAAAAAAAGGCCTTGTTCATGGAGGAGGCTACGGGCTCTGTCAGAGGTAATAAAATGTTCTGTTGTTTCAAATGCAACTTAACTGGGCTGACAGAAAATCACTGCACCGGAGCTCTGCTGCAAGCAAGACGACTCAATGCAGGAGGCACAAGATCACCCTGCTACTAAACAAAATTAAGTTGTAGAAGAAGAAGTTAGTGTTGCACATGTTCAAGTGTCTGTTTCTGCCTTTGAACGAACGGTATCTACATGTTGTGTCGACCTGCACAGTCACATGGCAGCACACACTTCACACACTCCTGCTACACTGACCCACCCTAACACTTTGAATGTGTAGGTATGGTGTAGACACAAGATCAGACAGCAGATAAATATATTCCTGGTACTTTTCACTGTTAACATAAATGTTTCTTGATATGCATTTGGATGGTGTTAAGAAGTTTTTTAACCCGAGTCAGGGTTTGAGCGCTCCATCACAAGAGCACACAATCTCAAAATAGGATTTGACAATTGTAGTTTACATGGTGCCAAGATTTTGTGAACTGGTTCAGCAGCAGAGCTGTAGCAGGGCTCAGGTAGGAACACAAAGGTGCTGTTAAAAAAAGCCTCAAAGACCTAATGTCTTCCTGCTTTCTTTGTAATGAGGCGGCTTCTAGTTATGATGACAGATTCCTCAAGAGCATTCACCATCAGACAATGACAGAGAGATATTTGGGTGTTAGCCAACATCGTGTTGTCTTCTGCAGAAAAGATAAATATATCTTAAACAATAAATAAAAGGACAGAAAGGAAAAAATGGAAGCCCAGATCAGAGAGTTAGACAGCTTAAAACTCATCGATATAACACAGCTCTATATTTCATAAAGAGCTTGACCTATATAGGACTTTTAAGGTCTTTACAGGTATCAATTTCAGAGACAAAATTCCCCTAATTCCCAACATACTGATGTTCACATACCACTAAGGGTGTAACGAGCTCACTGCACGGGATCTCGCGACACTAAGAGTGACAGTATCTCTTGTCAAGGTGATAAACTGTCTCGCAAGATTAGTACGTAGCACAAAGTTTTTCCTGCATGTTGTGAGCAAACGGACGCCTCAGAGTCTGACGGTGTTTTCATAAAGAAGTTTTCAAGGACAGAACTTGATAAATTGTCATTTTTAATGACATTTCAACTATGTGGAGGCAGCACTTATCAAAGTCAGTAGATGAGGCAGAAGAATACTTATTGATAATGAAAGGATCCAGACAAAGGATAAATGCATTATTGCCACAAGGGCAGAGAGAGACACAGAGGTAGGAGTACATAATTAGAGGCTAGAGTCAGGTCATATAAACAGCTTGACATCGATAACTATATTTCAGACCTGGAGATGGTATTGAAAAAGGCATAAAGTGGAAAAACTTATGAAATGTGTTGCTGTCTGTAATAGAGGGTGAATGTATAACTATGTGTACACATGATAATTAATACTTCTGTGAGATGACAGAACTATGTGAGTGATGACACTGTTACAGTACTTATTGTTTGTGTCTTTCACAGCATTTGGTCATTCATAAAGTGACTTTCATTAAAAGATGATAGCTGGTTGAAACATATCAAAATTGATCTGCATTCTTTTGCAATTTGTGGCTTCCGTTTGAATAAACAACTATTTTTCAAGTCCTTGTCATTTAAGTTTTTTTTTAAAATAGTGTTTAAATATGTCTCATGCTACATAGGGTTAAGTGTTGGCCCATATGTTACACTGTTACCAGTAAAAATAATACACACTGTTAGCAAAAAAAACATTTCAGCTTTTGGATAACATTACATCAGCCTGCACTGTTATTGTTTGTTATTGATTTTTTAGGTGGGGCTAATAAAACTTGGTATTTAATTGAGGCACTGACTCGCCTACTTGCTGACATTTCAGGCTGCATCTAAGGAACAACCTTTATTACAGATAGATGCTGATATACTGAATGTGTGAGTGAAAATGAAAATTGAAAATGTCTATAACTTCTCTGATATGACTGTGCAAAAGCCATAAAAGGCCTTTTTTAATCATTTAAGAGAGAATATTATACATTGTAAAACCAGGTAAAGAGATATGTGATTGCTGAATGTGCTGCAGAGAATCCAGTACACTTAGCTAGGGGATGAGAAGAAACAACAACTGTAGTAGCCAATGACAATAGGTTACAGCAGAGGTGTCAAACATGCAGCCCGTGGGCCAAAACCGTCCCGCCAGAGGTTCCAATCCGGCACGCGGAACGACTTTGCAAAGTGAAAAAATTACAGAGAAGACATTAACTGCAATTTTTCAATAAAAGTTACTACTATTTCAGATTTGTCCTCTGGGGGTCGCATAAAATCAAAGTGCTGACGGAGTGGCACTATTTTTTCCCAGGAGTTTTTTTCTCAAAGTGAGAAAATAGATTCTTGCTGTTTGCACAATCCTTGAGATTCCTAAATACTTTTTAGAGCACTATAAGGTGATCCACTAACTACTAAGACTAGCACTACACCCCTGCATACAACACTGTCCAGCAGGCAAACTGTTCCTGCTGGAGCTGTGGGGTCCAAAATGGTCAACTTTACCTTCTTCATTATAATAATCCATCTGTTCTTTTGCTGTTAACATTACACTCTGTGTCAGGTTAATGGGAAACCTGTGTGTGTGCTTGGTGTGTTCGCAGCAGGTTTCAGGGCTTAAAGAGTAAAATATTCGGCCCACTATGAGACTCATCATGGCAAAAATACAACAGCTGTTTTTGTGGAATAATAGTTCATTAAATGTGAACATTTTCAGAATGTACTTGTACTTTTTTTGCACTAAAACATAGGGAAACATTTGAAGTTTTCATTATTTATATGTTATTATGTTATGATTTTACTGGTCCGGCCCACTTCAAATCAACTTGGGCTGTATGTTGCCCCTGAACTGAAAAGAGTTTGACCCCTGGGTTACAGTATACTGGAGTGCTCATCAGAAAGACAATCAGCCACAAACACCCCCTACCCTCATGCAAAAATGGTTGAAAGCTACCCAATGAATGCATGGTGGGAGGTGTTTTATGACCACTCTTGTCTGTCAGAGGCCTTTCACTCTGAGATCACTCTGAAATCAATCCTGGTGACTGACAGCAGCAGCTCTTCAGTAGCTGGAGAGTAAAAGCTGCTGAGTTGAGGTTTTTCCACTCAAATGCAGCAACATGCTTCAGTATAAACGTGTGGGGGAGGAGACTTCACCTGCCAGACCATGACTGTTCTCGTCCCTTGTGTCGACCCATCCTGCAGAGAAGTGATCTACCATCCTGAGTCTGAACTGTACACGCCGTATATTAATGGCTTTTCTTGGCATACATTTTGCAATCATTGAGTATTCTGTGGATAATGATTCCTAAATATAGAGTTAATGAATGTAAAATGACTTCAGAGGGCTATATATACACTTGTACATCTGGTTTTGCCCCTTGCCACTACACTGTGTTATTAACTACTGTGTAACCATGCAACTTTTCAATATGTCACAGCACCGATGGCGCCGAGACAAATTCCTGCGCTGAACATGAACCGTACTCCAAACCAGAGAGCCAGGACGAGGACTACAGTTACCGATATAAGCAAGCAAACAACTGGAGGAACAGCGACCAAAACAGGATGGTTTGATTGTGACTCTGCAGCCATCTGTGCATGTGTGTGTCTATGCATGTGGAAATACAATCATCTGGTTGTGTGCGCGTGAGAGTGTGTGCGCTGTGCGTTGGTGGAACAATAGGACATGAATTGAACACGCACACACAAGAAGGAAGTGAGGAGTCCTGCATTCCTGGAGCATGGCTGCCCAGCTGTGCCACACACACTGAGGTCTGGTCAGAGGAAATAGTGAGTGACACCACTTTGACCGCTGTTAACTACATCAGCCTTAAATAAAACATACTGGAAGTGTGTAAATGCATAAACAGACAGTCAGTAAATACGGCATCTATGGCTACGACTTTTAATCCCTCTTTAATTCAGAATTAGAATTAAATCCTCTTTTAAAAGATTTAAAATGACCATGTAAACACCTAATTACGAATGAAAATGACCATTCCGAATTAAACTTAAATCCGAAGTAAGTGGCTGTTTTTTCTGATTTTAAATCTGTATTGAATAATTCCTCGATCATGTATACGTTCATTCTGCTTTAAATTAATCCCGGTCGTTCTGCGCATGCTTGTTCCCTTTTCCTGTCGCGATGACACACATATTCCGTGCTGGCGGGCACATATTTCAGGATGGCCGCCCGAAGCAAGCGTTGGACTTGAGCCGAGACTATTTATTTAATAGGAGCCTTAGAAGAAATGGATATCATGTAAAGAGTTGATGGATGGAACATTAAAAATGTGGACCTTTTTAAAGCTGTACCGTCAAAAGTACGGTCTTCCGCCTCCCTTCTCCGGTCCTCTATCTCTCCTCTCCTCCTCAGCTGACGAAAGTGAAGCAGCATGTTTGTGTCGAGCTGCTTATTTAAAACTATAATCAAAATCAAAGCGAAAGTTGTATTTATTGTGTGGTCCTCCATGTTGTAACCGAAAATAAAAGAAGCAGGAACTGGAGTCTGTTTCCTTCCGGTAGACGTAAATACGTCACGCCCGCCCCTGTCCAATCAGAACCCTTCCTAACCCCCAGACTTTAAGCGGAATTGAATAAAGACGATTAAACGTGTTTTCCATGTAAACCTCAATTTGGAATTACTATTTCCATGTAAACACAAAAGAGAATACTTTAATTCTGAATTATTTAATTCTGAATAATTAATTCCGAATTGAAATTCATCATGTAACCGTGGCCTATGATAGACTGTAGTGATGAAGGCTTCTGTAGCTTTTAAGGAGCATCTGATTCAAACCAGGGTACATATACGTGTTTAATCTGTAACAACGTTAGATGTTGATACAGTCTAAAAGGATTTAAGTAAGAAATTCTGCTCTAAGTATTGCCACACTTGCTTTTTTTATTTTTTATTTCCTTCATATTAATTTCATGCTCAAGTTACCATGCCATCATTGTGATATCTAGCTTACTGCCAGCACAAATGAAGACCAGTTGCATTGCTCGCCCCTTATGTAAACTCCAAAAATACCCAGGTGGCTGGGTCGTTTCCAGAGCACACACACCGCTGCTGCTGAAACTGATTTGTCATTAACTGATCTGTACCCTCTTTGTCTGCCTCTACACTTCCTCAGTCTGAAGCCACAAGCGCTATCACCTTGAGATGAACGAGCCGGCCATCCTATTTCAACAACATCAGTTAGTTACGTCAGATTCTGCTGTGTGTTGGTAAATACTCGGCGTGTGCTGGGTCCTCGGAGAGAAGGTGAGGGTAGCTATTGAAGCCGTTTTTTTTACGGCTACAGAGCAAAATACAAAGCTGATCCTGGTATTTCTTTAAGCTGTTTGAAGCAGTTTAAATGACTAAGTGAGACTGCAAAAGAAAGAGAGCTATTTCACCTCCACTACACCCACAGAAATTGACAAATCGATACAAATGGTATCCCTAAAAAAGCCCTTTTTAGAGTGCTGACGTCTCTTCTCTTGTATTTTATGCTTCTTGGTTGAAAGTGTCACACAGAAGTGAGATCAGGTAATAATAAGTATGCAGTGCAGTGCAGTTCACTGGCATTATTTTGGAAGATTCTTGTGAATCAAACCGTTTCCTTCTGCACAAAGCAGCCTTGATGTCTCAAAATTGGAAATCACTCAGTGCTGCTGCCACCTCCAGTAAAAGAGAAGTAGACTGGCTATCCCCCAATATTGACACTTAGCTAATGATCTGTCTTGAGGAAGACTTAATCACATGTGGACATGACCTGTTGGAGTGATTTACCCTGGACTCTGCTGCTCAGCTGCTACTGTAAAGTATTTCAGGGATCGTTCTGGAAGAAATCTCAATCCGGAACGGATTTCTGTCTTTATTGAGATTTTATCTTATTAAAGATCAAACTACAAGAGTGTGTTGATAATCTGCATGAAACATTGATGAATTGCACCAAGCCTTCCATGCTTTACTTTCTTTTCTTTATTAAACAGCCTCAGGGGTGTCTGTAAATGTCACCCTGCCTTAAGGAGCGACTTTAGAAAATCATTGGTCGGGGTTTCAATGGAGTGTTTTGGTGCTACTGAATTCTCTGAATGCTGATGAGGTGTTTCACACTCCTCTAAGGATGCAGTCCAGACAGAAATAGCAGAATCTTGGCCTGAGTTTTCTCAAGAAGACGTCCTGGTTTTATTCACCTATCAGCGCAGAGTGTCACTAGCTCAAAAAATCCTGTAAGCTAGCAAACAGAACTCAGAGATACCAGCTTACTGTGACCGACAGGCGCTCTCTTTTGAGGATCGAAACCTGTGATATTCTGTCCAAGGGGCTGGTCTCACTGTGAGCCAATCCTCCTTTGGTTTCTGACTGATAGAAGCAGAGAGGAAGAGCCACAAACAGAGGAGAAAACAAGCCAGCTCCAGTTCACACTTTGTTTCCTGCTCAAACATTCCTATCCAAGCCACAGATTTTCACACAGCGGTAGAACCAAATATAGGCATCACTCAGTGAGGTTTACCAAGTGGCCTGCTGCTTAGAAGCACCTCCTTTAAACCAGAGGTATCAGGTTTGATCCCCGAAAGTGCCCCTTGGCAAAACCCCTGTTGCTATGATCATCAGCATCTGCTTCATAATAACTGTTGTTTTTTTTTTTCTTCAGTATATCAGCTGTACAGAATAAAGAATTAGCTGTCAATTCAGAGCAATTTTGGAAGAATTTCTGTTATAATCCTGCAATGAATATGTAAAATAGATGAAAATAATCACCTCTGCTGTGTAATGTTTGTGACAGGTTAGCTCTGAGCTGGTGGCCTGCTGAAGAGGTCCTGCCAGACCTGTGTGTCTACAACAAGGCAAGATACTGAACCTAAATTAGAAACAAACCAGATCAACTACAGCAGGGAGGGAACCAATGCACAAAAAAAGGAAAGAAGAGATTGATAAATATTTTTGAGGTGATTAAAAGGCTGAATATCATCCATATCTCTAATCTTTAGGATACTTTTTACATTTGTGTAACTACAAAAAGCCTAGAGGTTAACCAGACAGCATTGAGTTCTATTAAAGTGTTCAATAAAGCTTCAGTCTGACAGAAGCCTCTCCCTCACACTGTGGTGAAATTAAATTCCTCAACAGAGTGAGTGAGATACAAACAACCACAGTGCTAAGTGTGTTGTTGTTTAACTTACATAGCCTGACTGATATACTATAGAGATATAAACAGATAAGGCTGATACAGCAAGAATGAGGCATCCTTACATAACCTCACAACATGTTTGACATATTAAGTAGTTTACTTTTCTTTAAATCATACTATATGGTGTGAAAATAACATTTAAGAAGGTCTTTCCTCGTGTCAGATGTAGAGCTGGGATACTGAAAAAGAAGTTGTCGCGATAAAGTTTTTCATATCAGTCGATATTGATAATTATCACGCTAAATATCAAATCATGATTTCATTTAAATTTAAAGGCAGATTTTAAAAAGTTTTATAAATTTAGTTCTCTGAAAAGCTTCTTGAATCGCTCTTTTCTGACGGTGCTATCAGGAAGCAGGTATTTTGTGTAAGACTAGATTTTTGTGAAGTTTTAGTTTGTAGATTCTTATTTGTCTCAGATTGAGGTTATTTACATATTTTGCTTTAAATTTACAACAAAAATACATCCCATTGTATGCTGTGTATCAGGTTATTGAGTATTGTTGTGAGTAGTGCACTGTCTTTTAAGGTTACAATGGATTACGGGTGTTTAAATATATCGATTTTGTATCGGACATTTGTTACATTAATATTTTATTTATTTATTCATTTATTTATTATTTAAAAGGACCATGCATATTAATGAACACTTCTGTAAATATGCCAGAGTTAGCCAAAAGGCTAGTTTACATCCATAGTTCCTTGTCAGATGTTAAAAGGGCTCCCTAAAAAGATCAAGATTAAACATTGAGATATTAAATATTGAGAACATTCATATCACCATAATTGTCGTTATTTAATTATCGCCTAGCCCTAGTCAGAGGTACTCTGCTGTAGATTTATAGCAGCAACACCATCCTGCATACTGGTTTGCTTTCAGGTCCAGCAGCAGTCTCCTTACTGTTTGAAGTGATGCTTTACATTTTACATAAAGTGTGACAGCATTGCTTTATTTCTTGTTTTTATTCAACTAGGTTTTTATTTATATGACCATTGTAGAACCTTTAGTATGATGCATAAAATAAACATGTTAAAACCTGATGTGAGTGTGGTGCAGCTGTGTTTTCAGGAACTTCCTTTCCTTAAGGATGCAGGCTGTGTGCTATCAGTGAAGGCCCTTTGTAAAGTGCAGGGCCAAATACAAAAACTGTTACGTGACTTACATCAGACTGTTTACACACACATGCACATTCGAGTTCCTAAACACCTATAAATACTGCACATAAGGGTGGAAAGGTGAATTAATACAAACAGACAGTGTGGATGTTATGGTTATTGGTGTAGCTTGCTCAGCCCAGCGCTTTAGCCTGACTGAATATCCGAGTAGGCAGCTGTCAGTCTGTGTCACGGCAAAACAGAGACACTTGTAACAATACCGCAAAATATCTGCTATAACACAATTCAAAGTAACACGGAGAGTGTTCGTCTGCTCTCCTTTGTGTCCCCGCACAGGTAACACACCCCAGTGTCTCTTTATTTTGTCACACAGTTCGCATGAAACAGCTAAAAGCCTGGTTAGCCTCCCGATGCTATCAGTTTAGCTAACTGCGTCCGTTCTCGGACAGCTAGTGGCTACACATATATCTCCAGAAAACTCTATTTGTCCTCCTTTTTAAATATTCACGGTAGCTGCATAACTGAGTGGACGACCATTGATTGCGGCTTTTCAGCAAGTCACCACGAAACCAGTGTAATTCACACACTTTGAGACAAAATGCTGTCTGCTCGACAGGATCTGATTTCAGCACCCGAGCTTCAACCGTCCGTCAACATCCAGCATCAACAATAATCTGAAGTGTTAATGATTTTTAAGAATCCTCCATTAAATCTGCAGAGGGGCATTTCTTTGACGTTAACTTGGATGTTACGTGACGTCAAATAATTCAAGACAATAGCCAAAACAATAACACAGACTAACAGCAGCTGCGTGTCCGACGATAGCATTAGTTCAATGAGTGTTTGTAAACATCAACACGGAAAGTAGTAGCTCCTAACCTAACTGTGATTAAATAATTCGTTGTGTTCTGTTATTAAAATAGTCATGAGCTTTAAAGCGAAGCAATCAATGTGTAACAAAACCGTGTCCGATAATGGAACCGTGTGGCTGCTTCCCTCACTGCAGTTTTACCTTGTACACATCTCCGTATGTGCCGCTTCCTATCCTCTGGATCAGCTCGAAATCCTCCTGCGGATTCCTCCGGGACAGGTCGACACTGGAGTTCATCATTTCCACTGCCACTTACGGCGCTAAACGCGCGCGGTACACGAACCCCAACAATATTTGGAAACAAATAATTGTAGAAAAACATACGGCGTCAGAAAATCCCAACCCGAATCCAATGTAGCTCCAACATGGCTTCCACTGCGCATTGGGCATGCGCAATGGACATCATGGCGTATCCCCTCCATAGAGTCTAGTCTGGGCAGAGGGAGCCCCTGAATTGAATATAGAAATATAAAAATATAGATCACAGTAGGGAATACAGTTTTCAACCTTTATGTATAAAACTTAGACAAAATAAAACTGAAAAAAATAACACCAAATATGAACCAATACCAATTATTTAAATTGATCAGCTTCTAAGGCAAGGGAAGGCAGCTTTATTTGTATAGCACATTTCATACAAGAGGGCAACTGAATGTGCTTTACATTAAAACATTAAAAGCATTGGAAACATTCAGACAGGCATAAAACGACATAATTAAAATGACAAATATAATAAAACAGAAAAGAAAAGGAAAATTAGAAATATATTAAAAATTACATTCAAATTTTAATTTAAAGTGAGTTAAAATGAGCTAAGATAGGAAGGCAGTGGCAAATAAAAAAGTCTTAATCTTTGATTTAAAAGAGGTGAGAGTTGGAGCAGACCTACAGCTTTCATGGAGTGTGTTCCAGATATGTGCTGCACAATTGTACAGTATTGTATCCATGCAATGAGTTTGAAGACATGTTTTTTATTGCACAGGCAGCATAAACACCTAAAGTTTAGCTAATGGAGAATTGCATGAAAATACTAAATCCAGAATAGCCTTGTCCTCTTGATGTAAAACTGGGCTAAGCAGGGCTAAACAGCAGCAGATGGCAGCATTGTGATTCAGCCTATAGACCACTCAGTCTGTTCCAGCCTGAACAATAGTGTCAGTACAGAGCACTTTATAGTTTCTCTTTAAACAAGATGGCTCTATATATTCCATGTATTTCTTGTCTATTTCATTAGTGGAATTTAACTCAATGTTTTCCAGGGGGAAAAAATAGTGAGCATCATTATTTGATGGGTTTGGGTGCTGTAGTTTATGTTGAAAACATTTCACATACACTGTGTGGGTGGTGTCTAAGTTTCAACAAAACCAACATTTTTTATAGAGGCTAAAAACCTTCCAAAACAAACAAGTTTTTCTCCAATATGAGTTATATTTGATTAAAAAAAACTTAAATACCACATAATATAAGGGGAAAACACCTTTAAAAACAACAACAAAAAAAAAACTATTTGTGAGCATGTTTTCTTTTTGACAAAGATAGAGAGGAGTTTACAAATGACAGTTTTGAATTTTATGAACATTGAAAAGAACATACCAGTATAAATGTTACCGTAATGAACCTGTCCTTAAAGGCTTCGTCCAAAAGCTGTACGACTGTTCTTTTCCCTTATAAAGATACAGGAAAGGAATATGGACCAAAAATGTACCCCTGGAAATACAGAATTTTTAATCCACAGCTCAAACATGTACAATTGTCAGAAAATAATAAAACATTTAATTCTTTACATTATATGCAGATGAAAAACAGCAGGGACTCAAACAAAGGAAAGAGTGTTTCTAAGTGTGACATATCAGGAAATGGACTGAGAAAAGTAACTGACTTTGAAATGTTGCTTTACCCCGTACTGATCAAGTTTCCATCTTGACATATTTGAGGATAAGGCCGTCTATCACACCTAAGCTAACCCTAAAAGTAGCCTGGTGCTTCAGGGAGGAGAGACACAGACAGTGGGTCAGTCCAGACTGAGGGGGATTGACTCCCTGGTTGATTTGGGAAGTCTCCTGCTTTGTGGAAGATTGAGAAGAGGATGGGCAGTCTTTTGTCCCTGTTGCAGAATTTGTTTCATGGTTAGGCGTAAGTCCAGTTTCTTTCTGTGCCAGGAACTTTTTCAGGAGACAGGATAACTGAGGACTTAAAAGGAGAACCAAGGATCCACCCGTACTAAGAACTCTAGAGCAAAAAAACAAGAATATAGTGACTGAAATGAGTTTCCTTTACTTTAAAAAGAAGATAATAAATGTAACACTATCATTTATTTCTGTTAAGGGCCTGGTCTGTTGCACAATTTTACTCATAGGGTTAGAAATCTGTAAAGTACATGAACCAACACACAGAAACAATGGTGACATTTTCTAATTCACTGAACTATTCAAAATAAGCACAATGAAAACAGACACACAGAGGCACCAACCTCTCCATCTCAGTGAGGATGAGAGGCAGGTTGGCAGCCATGTCCGTTTTTGTGCCAAACTTCTTGCCAAATGGGAGGTCACAGACTATAGCATCCACACTGGCGCTGGGCAGAGGCAGAGCTGTACACACACAGAGGAGGATACACAAGCCAAAAGGTAACTGAATACATGACAGCAGGCTTCACTCACACCTCCTACTCACTCAGCAGCTTCCAAAACCCGCTGCTTTGGAGCCCCAGAACTAAATAAAAGGTTCAATTTCTAGCATATAAAAGGCATCATCATATGAGATTCATGATTTAATAGACATTGTGACATAATAACAGGATGACAAATCAGATTTTCTGATTTGAAAATGAGCTATCTTTATTTTGATGCAAGAGTTTCACAGGAAGTTGATATTTCTTAGTAAAATATTTGTGTGGGTTAATGGTTAGGTTATCATCGAATATGGTGTACACAATACACAGTACACTACAGCTTGAAAACTGATTTTAATGAGGTAATGTAAAAAATGTCTAATAATAAACTCTGAATAGGATTCCAGTGAGGGTTTTGTAGGGAAGTTGTATGCAAAGTTTCCTACCCAAAGCAGAAGCTTTCAGCAGGTGTATCCTGTTTCCCATCTCTGAAAACTCTATGTTCTCATTGGCCCTCTGCAGCTGTCCATCATCAATGTCCATGCCCAGGAAGCAGGCAGCCTGAATGTACCAGAGGATGATCAATCAGATTACATTTGTGGTGTTTAAACTCCACCCATTCGAATACTCAAAAAGTAAACTGCTGTATGTCTTTATATTTATACTCAGAAGGTCAGTGAAATTGTAATATCATTATCAAACAGTACAAATCAAATGAATTAGTGCATACAATTATATATACGTGTGACACAAACAACAGGTCTCATTAATAACCGTCCATAGGTACCAGGACTGAACTGTTTTACATGTTTTTGTGTGCACATTTTTTGTTTTTGTTTTTGTTTTTAATTCACAAACATAAGAAATATAAAGTTAAGGCATTTCTATTCTTGACCAATCTGCACAGATTTCTGTCGTAACCTTGTGTTCCCGTGCTGCCTCTATCAGGATTGTTCCCCCTCCACACATGGGGTCGACCACACAGAAACCTGGCTGGGAGACACATAATACATACTGGTTGATAACAGGACACTATGCTACGGTGACAGAAGGGCAATTTAGCATCACTTAAATGTTTAAGCACACAGGGAAATAAAATAGCCAGATTATATGAGGGTTAACTTGCCTTTCTTTGGGGGGATTGAAATAAATAAATAAAAAGCTCTTCAAGACAATAAAAACAAAGAGACAAAAGGAAGGCTCCTGCTTGTTATAATTAATCATTCAGATATTCTTACAAAGAAAAGCATACACATAATAAAATCAGTTCTTCATAAGTATCAATAAAACAGCAGACGTGCAGATGAGTACCTGAATCTGAGCTAGTGAGGCCATGGCCCATGCTACAGTGGACCTCAGTCCTGTGGTTTTGATGTAGCTCCGGTTAGCCAGCGGTAACCTGAAGGACAGACACGGGTGACCAATACCTTAGCACTGCTTATCAAGCAAATTTTAAAAAGCAAAAAGGCTTATTTAAACTCATTATTATCAGGTGTTTAATTTGGAGAGTCTGTATCTGTCAATAACCTGGTCAGTGGGATTCCAAGTAGACAGTAGTCATCACTTAAATAAACGTTTACCTGAAAAAAAGAGCAAACAACTGATGCTGTTAACTTGAAAGGAAAGACAAGAGAGCAAATTCATTCAGGTCATTTCCAGAAATAAAATATGTCCTATATTTTAATTGTCTCAGCACAAATTAATGCAATCTGGAAACATATTAAGATAGCAATAAGGTGTACCTCCAGCTCTGGATTCTTCAGGTCACTTTTCCAGCCCATCAGTCTGTTTAGGCCAACTCCAATTACTCTGCTCACCTCCTGTGTTTGATGCAAAACACATCTTTTAAATATGATACTTTTGCAACTCAGAACTATATAGAGTATGAATGAAAATTTCTTGACACTTTGACAGATATGGAGTCGGTTTGACTTCCTGTTTTTCCAATTAATGATATAACCAGTTATCACCCTATTAGGATGTCCACAAACCTGCAGAAAAATCAAACTGACTGGGATTTTTGTGTTTTTGTCCTTGTATCAAATTTGAGCTAAATTATTTTTTCATTGATATTCTAATATGAGCACTCACAATAAACCTGTGAAAAAGGGCCTGGATGTATTGCTTACAATAAGGAAAATTATTTAATGTAAACAAGCATTTTTTTGTAAGTTAGCATGGGTACACATTGGATGGAGAGCGGGTGTAATGAATAGACTCTCATACAGTTTGAATGGAGTCAGATGAAGATGAAGTCAGAGCTAGCTATCAGCTACCCTGTGATTCATTTGTGCAACTAGTGTGCAAAAAATTGCTTTTTGGACTTTGGATTCAGAGAGGAAATGTACACTGTTTAATATGTGTTTATTTGTCACACTTCATATCACAATATTGCATCATCTTTTATCCCAAATTTAATCACATTATTGAATGTTTTAAGTTGTAAAATGTACTGTATATTTTCTAATTTTGTGCAGGCCTAACTATAACTTGTAAACATCTTATAGATACAATGTACTTTTGAATTTGCTACCTGTGTGCTGAAGTATCTGGAGAGAGATCCAGTGCATTTGCAGTTGATCCTGAAAGAGACAGGGACTAAGGGAGGCCCAGGTTTGATGCAGCTGGATTCCAGATGAGTCGGATCTCTTACCCCATACATCTTCTCTTTATCACATGGAAGCAAACATGAAACAGAAACAAAAAGGGTTTCAAAAAGGCCTGAAACAGAAATGAACAGGTGTCCTCCTTAAATATTGAAGTTATAAAAGCTGAAAGCAAATGAAGGTTGTTACCTTTGTCCTCATTTGAAACAGAATACTCCTTCCGATCGTCTCTGGGATTTAATTTTATTCCCGACGTCACTGCATGTTCACCTTTATTTACAAAGCTGTTAAACCCTGCAGCAATTCCTCCTTCTTCTTCTTCCTCTTCCACCTGTTGTTTTTCAGAAGTCTTCCTTTTCTTGATATTCTTCTTACAAGAGTCCTGAGTAACACCCCACTTTCCCTCCTCTCCTTTATCATCATGTTCATTCCTTTTCCTCTTTTCCTTGATAGTCTCGGATTCACCAGAGGTTTCTCTATTCTTCTCTTCTTCCCACTTTCTCTGTGTCTCTCTCAATCCTTCCGCACCAGTCTCTTCCTTATCCCTGTTCTTCTTCTCGTGTGCCTGTTTTCCATTTTGTTCATCATTCCCCAGCCTCCTGTCCTCTTCATCCCTTTGCTCCCCTGTACTTTTTGTAGACTTCACATTGCACTTCTCCTCTTCTTGTGTCCTATCCTTACTGTGTCTCTCCTCCTCTTTCTTCATTGACACTCCCAGGGCAGAGAGTGTTGCGTTTACAGTCCTCCTTTTGTTAGTCAGCTCCCCCTGCAGGCGGCTCCAGGTCATTAACGCACTGGTCCACTGAATCTTGTCACCCAGCAGTTTTGACTGCAGCACAGAGGTGGCTTTTGCTTTTTAATGTTAGAGAGAGCACAAAACAAAAGTCAATTAAAATGTATACAAACTGATCAACATTGAAGGCATACCAGAAACAAGCTCAAACAATTCAATACCTGCAAAAGCATTCTTACATGCCTTCAACACATGTACTGCATCCATGTATTGTACTTGTAAGGCTGTTACCTGGGCTGATGTGGGCAGACAGCTGCACAGGTGAGTCTTCTTTGATCAGAAGGAAGAGTCTCTCTGCAGACTTCAGCTCAATGAGTGTGTCCATGCCTGCTGAAGAGCTGAACAGCACTTTACCTGGCTTCTGACAAACCTGAACACACAACAGCCACAAAAGAGCGGGCAAGGGTTTAAAGGCTTCATGTTGTTGGGAAAAGGACAATTATTCATCCCATGTTTAGTGACGTAATGATAAAAGTCTTATCTGCAAGTGTCTTGTAAAATGACCCTTTATGAGACATTGATATCTGATCTTTTGATGACTGAACTGTTGAGGGTGACATATATATCAGCATATAGACTCCTCAGATCCTCAGACCAGGGTCTGCTTGCTGTGCCTCGTGTCAGACTTAAAACCAAGGGTGAGCGTTCCTTTGAGCATGTGGCTCCATCTCTCTGGAACAGTCTTCCGCCCCAAGTACACTGTGCTGAGTCGATTGAGACTTTTAAAAAGCAGTTTAAGACACATTTGTTTGTTATGGCTTTCGACCCTCCGTCGTAATTTGATGTCTTTTTGTCTGCTTTCTTAATTTACCGTATCTATTGCTCATTGTATTTGTCTTGTCGACATTGATTCTCTGTAAAGCACTTTGTGACTATCTGTGAAAGGTGCTATACTAAATAAAGTTTACTTACTTACTGGACAGTGTAATATAAACACTCACATCTTTAGCTGACAGCTTCTTCTTCACCTCGTCTATTAAAAACCGCTCCATCCCGTTACCAGCGGTGCAGTAGTATCGAATAATACTCTCCTCACTCCTCGGTTCACTCATAGTGGTGAATGATGTGTCAACAAACTGTAATATTCAAGTTTGAAGTTTTCTGTATCTTCTCATTACAAATGCCGCCGCCACATTGGATTGCTTGTTTACACCGGAAACGGAACTACGTCACAGGCTGCACCGACTAGTATCGGCCGGCAGGGGTCTCTCTTAGACAGTGGGAAAAGACCTTTTTATTTACAGTCTATGGAAAAGACACTCATTTCAATGGAACTTGAAATGTAGTTTAACCATAGACTGAATAAATAACACTAGAAAGGCCAAGGGGGTCATTTTGACTGTTTTCACATTTACATGTCCTGTAACTTTGTTTAATTAAAGATTACTCACCAGAAGGTGGCTTAAACCAGCAGCAACAACAGTGGATGACTGGTTTGGAATCATTTTGGAAATATTTAAAATGGAGAAGTTGACTTACTCTCTGAGGATCCAAAAGGACAAATTTTATCAAATTTGGAATAAGTGGATTCAATTTATAACCCCAGTGCGAGCAGATTTTGTATGACTCCACCAACAAGCTATTAACCCTCCCCCTCCTCAGAGAATAAAACATAAATGTAAGCTCCCTTGATTCTTATGTAAATAGTTATATATCTATTGGTTTGTGTAATGGATGTATGCAGGAAAATTAGTGTTGATTACTGACTGAAGAGGTAAGGATTAATGTATATGTGTTTAAATGTCAAGAGTATAAATGAATGCATTCACCTGGAAAGATGGAGGACAGAAACATTTCAGGACTGAGTGGCTTTGTTGACATACTATCTCTCTCTATGCATACGCATATAAAAGACTGGAAAAGGATGAATGCAATTATCGAAGTGTTGTAAATTTTGTATTGTTACCCTTTTCAAATAAAAACTAAATAATAAAAAAAAAAGAATGAAAGATTACAGTGTTGCCGGTTCCTCACTTTTCCTAAAGTTGTGTGTTTATGTATTTAAAATGCCATTTATACAAATTGCACAAAAGGCAACAATTATATGATTTTTTTTATCTACTTCGGCCACAGGCAGTCATAATGACCATGAGTTAGTGTGCAAAGCAATTTGAAAAGTTTTGGATTGAAAGTGAGAAAATTAGACAACTCTATTTTGGAAAAGAGAAGCACAAAGATAGAGATGACTGCTGAGGAAGCCTGACAGTTGTTCCAGGTATTGGTCAGTGCAGACCGGCTATCTATCTGAATAAGAAGCAGATGAAACTGACTAGCCAATGAAAGTTTCATATAAATATATGTATATTTTCATAAATATATCCTTAAACAATAAACAAATCATGCTCTATATTGGGTATTTGTCATAACAGATAATACAATTTGGTATAGGCGTTTCTAGCCCATTTTTGGGGGTGCTGAAGCCCCTCTAAATTGAAACCCAGCACCCCTAAAATTTGAGAGATTTTACTTTTTTTTTTGCTGTATGTCCTTTTTAACAAGCTAGAAAAGTTTCAAAACCATGCAGTACTTAATATTTAATATTTTACACATAATATTTTAACAACAAAAATACAGCAGCTCCACCACGTTTAACATGTTGTGCATTGCATTTCGGTACTCACTATAGGGGGCTGGTTTACTCCAGAAACATACATACTGTTTATGTATATGTTGAGGAGAGGCTGAATCAAAAAGAGTCGTCTTTCCCCAGAAATTAGGGTTACCATATGTTTCTCTTATGATTCCAATCCATTTCTCTTTTGCTGTGGCTCAGCATTTAAATAACCTTTATCAGATTTGATGGTTTAGTCACACACTTTCCCAAAAAGTGTTATACTTTTCTTTCACAAATGTGGGAATGAAATTGCATTAAAATGTACAAAACAGTGAAATTTATCTTGCCCGGCTCAGCACCACTAAACATCCGATCCTAGAATCGCCCCTGCAATTTGGAATCTGGCAGTCAAAATTACCTCTCGTGACGTTTCCTGTAGAAATGGAATTCTGGCCCTTCTAGTGTTAAAAAACAGTCGGCATGTTAATCGTAACTTTATCACAGTGTGAATGTTATAATGTGCCAGAGGAGCCTTTTAAGACATGTAAATGTGATTCAGCAACTCAAAGGCCATTTGAGTCATTTTGATGCATGGATTAAGTTGGGCTCTTTTCATACACACACACACACTCTCTCTCTCTCTCTCTCTCTCTCTCTCTCTCTCTCTCTCTCTCTCTCTCTCTCTCTCTCTCTCTCTCTCTCTCTCTCTCTCTCCTCTGCTGCAGTATGGTACCTGGAGGCACTTCTGGACATGTGTTCCTCCAAAGCTGAGAGGAACCTTCTGTCGGAAGAAACTAGCGCTCTGTCAAAACTCTCATATTTATTACTGAATTAACCTTCAAGAGCCAGACAGATCCCCATCTAGGACTATCTGTGTCGTAAGACTTCACTCTCTAAACCCTTGTCTTATCTGCGTCTCTCCTCTTTCCTGGTCACATTCTCTCTAACACTTTTTAATCTCCTTCTCTCCTCACTCTGACATTTTAATGACCCCAAGCACATTTAATCCCCCCTTACTTTGTCTGATGAACAGTGCTATGCTTGTTGCCTTGGTCCATAAACACTTCAAACACTGTCAGGCTGATGTGACCTGCCCCAGTGTATTGCATGCCCGTAACAATGTCAAGAATGATGGTAGGGAAATGTGTTTTATAACAGCAAACAGCGGGTATTATGGTACTTCATTCCGAGGGCGGCTGCGGCTCAGTGGTAGGGTTGGTCATCTTTCGCTTGGAAGGTTAGGGGCACGGTCCCAGATCCCACAGTCCACACGCTGAAGTGTCCCTGGGCAAGACACTTAACCCCAAGCTGCCTTTGGTGGCTGTGCCAGCTGTGTGTGAATGGAATTATTAATACTGATGGGTGCTTTATATAGCAGTCTGTGACATCAGTGTGTGAATGTTACATGTTAAGCGGAAGTGCTTTGAGTGGTCAGAAGACTGAAGCAACTGTTATATAAATACAATCCATTTGTGTAAAAAAGGAATTAAATTCCTACTGAACCTTTATGTGTGATTTATCTACATTCGTTATTTTGCTGTACAATAAAAAAACACATCATGTTTCATCAAAGATACTGTACTTTGACAGTGCTCAACATTTTACTCAGCCATTGTGTCAGAGAATCCCTTCATCGAGACCTTTTTGGGACAGGTATTTGACAGACTTCTTCCATCCTCCATCAGGTACATAATGTCCAAATCTAGATAAAGACATAAAAAGTGAATATTTTCCTCTCACAAATATCAGCTTTTAACAATCTGGTCTTAGCAACCAGCTCCTCTGCTGTCAAAACTATTAGACACTTTGCAGGTCACATGATTAATTAAAGAATCACACCATCACACACCCGGTTACATCAAAATGTCCTAAATGTAATTTCAGTGTGTTCAGGATGGATGATGATTACTCCTCCTTTAGTCAGTGACAGCTTTAATCAAATATAAAGTTGGATTTATGAGGCGTTTACCCAACAAGACCAAATTCAGTTTCCCCATTTTCTTTGTCACTGTCTTCAAAGTTTATCCTCTGACTACTCTCATCAGCCCATAATATTGGATGTATCCATGTAGAAAGGAGACATTAATACTCCTTTCAACAGCTGCCATTTGCAATAATTAGCCCCACTGCTGCTAAGTGAACACAACAGCCTCACAAAATGGATGCTGCCTGGCACACCAGCCGTGGAGTGATGTATTACTGTACATTAAACTTGTTTTTATTCTCCTCCACACCCCATAAATGATCAGAGGGAGGGAGGGTGATAAAGCAGATAGAAAATAGAGAATAGGCGAGGAGGGAAGAGGTAAAATGATGATGACAGGATGGAGCCAGAGAATAGAGAAGAAAGAAAGAGGAAGGGCAGGAGGGCTAAATACAATCGAGGAGAGCAGAAACAAATATTTTGAAATATACAATAATGTACATGTTAATATGAATGCAAACGATGCAGGATGAAAGTGTATGCATAAAGATTTGGAAACATTCAACCTTAGCTTGACATCAATCCATTTGCAGAATGAGCTTTTTAAAAAATCCTGGGAAGAAATTGGATGTAAACCAAGTGATGCTTAAGTTATTACTAACATTTTTGTGAGTCAGAGCAGCTCTCTTGCCAGAAATGTATTTTGAATGAGTTACAACACACTGAGGGAGCTTGCCAGTGGCCTGCAGTCTGCCCATATTCCCTGTCAGTCTTCTTTTATTTAACAAATGCCCCCCCTGCAAAAATGTAAAACTCAACAGTGGGTGACAGAAGAAGAGCCAGCATTCTGAATTTTAGCGCACAGGCTATTTTTTTTATCATGTGAACAAACATGAAGTCTGGTCAAATCATTTCATTAAGTGCCTTTGACTGTATACAGAAACAAACGATGGGTCTTTGTATCCTCACACTATACAAAAAGCAACCTGAGATCCCCCTCACAAGCGCTGACATCTTGGGCTGGGGATGTAAGTTCAATGATTCATAAGTTAGTGTTTGTTACTGTTTCTCTTGCTGCTTCTCTTCTTCGACTTTAATTTGGTGCACAGAGCATGACAGGATTCACATTTGTCAACAGAGCTGTTAATCATGCTGTTACAGTATCTCACAAAAGTGAGTACACCCCTCACATTTCTGCAAATATTTAATTATATCTTTTCATGGGACAACTCTGAAGAAATGACACTTTGATACAATGTAAAGTAGTCAGTGTACAGCTTGTATAACAGTGTATATTTACTGTCCTCTCAAAATAACTCAACACACAGCCATTAATGTCTAAACCATCGGCAACAAAGGTGAGTACACCCCTAAGTGAAAATGTCCAAATTGGGCCCAGAGTGTCAATATTTTGTGTGGCCACCATTATTTTTCAGCACTGCCTTAACCCTCTTGGGCATGGAGTTCACCAGAGCTTCACAGGTTGCCACTGGAATCCTCTTCCACTCCTCCATGACGACATCATGGAGCTAGTGGATGTTAGAGACCTTGCGCTCCTCCAACTTCCGTTTGAGGATGCCCCACAGATGCTCAATAGGATTTAGGTCTGGAGACATGCTTGGTCACTCCATCACCTTTACCCTCAGCTTCTTTGGCAAGGCAGGGGTCATCTTGGAGGTATGTTTGGGGTCATTATTATGTTGGAATACTGCTCTGTGGCCCAGTTTTTGAAGGGAGGGGATCATGCTCTGCTTCAGTATGTCACAGTACATGTTGGCATTCATGGTTCCCTCAATGAACTGTAGCTCCCCAGTGCCGGCAGCACCAATGCAGCCCCAGACCATGACACTCCCACCACCATGCTTGACTGTAGGCAACATGCATTTGTCTTTGCACTCCTCACCTGGTTGCCGCCACACACGCTAGACACCATCTGAACTAAATAACTTTATCTTGGTCTCTTCAGACCACAAGACATGGTTCCAGCAATCCATGTCCTTAGTCTGCTAGTCTTAAGTAAATTTTTTGTGGGTTTCTTGTGCATCATCTTTAGAAGAAATATGAGAGGTGTACTCACTTTTGTGAGATACTGTATACTGTATACCCCAACATTTTTTTCTAATTAAAATGAAACTTCTGAGAATAATGAACAACTGGACAGAAATAAGCATGATAAAAACTTACAACAACAGGAAGCATGTTTGTCGGATGTGTATCTTAATTTTAAAGTTTGAACCATGTCCCATCAGTTAATTTCCCTTAATTGCATGTTCTTTTTTTTGGCTTAATGCAGGACCTGAGAAACGTAATTTCGTTCCATATCATGCGACAGCTTGTATTGGTATGACAATAAAAAAACTTGAATCCTTGAATCCTTGAATCCTTAACATGGAGGAGGCAGGCTTTCTGAGCAATACTGCGGTCAGTCAGTAGGGAGAACTCAAAATCCTTTAGGTTTACTTTTTGGAAGCTGTCATGACATCCATCTTTTTGTTCCATCTCTGGTGTTAATTGTCTATTTCACACGTTTGACAATAATAGCCAATTCTTGTTTATCAAACTAAGACATATTTTTCTGGACAAGTAAACAATCTGTGGCTGACCCTTTTTGTTAAGTCTTGAGTCTTTATTTATCATACAGGATGGTACCAAAGTATACAAGTATATAGTTACATAATATAGTCCACAACAGAATCACAAAAGCTCCAGACTTGGAAAGAAAATCAGAATCTTTTTGTCAGATTATAAAGCAACAAGGATTTCTGACATGAACAGATAGACTCCCACACCATAGTTTGTCTCTGACACTCTCAGTATCTGCTCTGTGCAGACACACAGACATACTGTATAGAGGCACTTCAACCCACACTCATGTGGAT